>NC_092357.1:5969273-6168130 GCF_963676685.1 Mytilus edulis | reverse complement strand
AAACACAAAACAATGCTGATTGTTTTGATATATTCAGTGGTGTTACTAAACTGGTCAATGGTGTTATTTTATCAAAATGGTCTCACCATTGACAGTAACACCAATGATTTACTGTGTATTTTAAGATTTAGTTACGAAATAAGTGCTACATTCCCCTATTCTATATGTTGTTACTGGTGCATGTTTCTATAATCAATATATTTCATAATTCAAAGTTCAGGAAATGTTTTCAAAAATGATTTTTATAAGGATACACCATGGACTCTATTTTCATTTATGATATAGCTTTTACTTACTTTTAAGATTTTTTCACTAAATTTTCAACATAAACGTTTGTTTTCTTTTGCATAACATGCTTACAGGTAACATTGCTAAGGGAGAAACTATTGAACTGCTGAAATCTTGAGAAAGATAACTCTTACATACCCTACCAATTAGTCTTTTGGTTACACCATTGACTTTAAAGAGGGTGGTAAAGGGGGGGTGCTTGCACGAAAAAAAACGTGAAATAAGACATAATTTCACGTTGAGCGTGAAATAATTTCTGTAATGAACGTTGCACGAAAAATAAATACTTTTATTTGAACCTTTTGTGACCTTCTTGTATATATTAACTCTTTGTTTTACATGATATTCCCGATTTAGTATACACATTTATGATATAATTGGTTTACGGCTTTTAAAAAGGTATTTCTTGACGATCCCTGCCAAGTGTTTGAATTTTATTTGAAAAATACCGAGCACGCAAAATAAGACTTTGAAAATCACGATGCACGTAAAATTAAATAAGCAGAACACGTTGAACGAGGCACCCGTCTTGCACGACTGTACGTCAAATAAAAAAGTAAAAACACGTTGAACGTGAAATAAAAAACGGCGATCACGTTGCACGAAAATAACCCTTTACCACCCTCTTTAAAAATGAGACTTTTCCATTTGGTGAATTTTTTTATTATAAAACCAACATACACCTCCCAAATCATTAATTTTTTTTTGTATGTACCAAAATGCAATAAAAAAAGGGATAAATCCTAATAACAAATGGTATGAATAGTCCTATTTCAGGTTTGAAAGGATTTATAGTAAAAAAATAACAGTTGATTCTGGCTATATCTAAGGAAACATTAAGGATGCATGTTTTTATAACATTTCATACTGTAAACTGTATATATAGTGTATCACAAAACATTCATATCTAACATATGCAAGTGTTATTTTGATACATTTTGATATATTTTCATGTTTTTTTACTTACTAGTAAACATACCAAATAACATAGTTTTGCATGTTTTTTTTTATAATGACCCTTATAAGAAAAGAAAAAAAGTACGCGTTATTAAACTATGGCAAAGTGATTGATTAGTTGAATTGTGTTGTAACAAAAAAGACGAGTTCGTTATGTTTTGTATTGATTGTTGGATGTTAAATAAACATAATATATACTACAAGTTTCCTTTTCCTTCGCCAATTTCATGCCATGCTTTCAAAATCTGCCCCTGGCATTTCTATTACCCAAAAATGTAAGTAGAGGTAAAGAAGGCTGTAATGACCAGGATTCAGACGTTATCATTCCTGGTGACCTGTGTCATGACCCTGCAACCTTGGTGCTTCACTTAAAGATATTATTATATGTCAAGGTTATTAAAAGTACAAATCGAGTATAGTGCATGCACGGACTTTTACCAGTTGTAAAGTAGGTTAAAAATAAGGCTCAGATGGTCGGTCTAGTACAATACAGGGTTTATATCTATATCATATTAACATGTTGACGTTTAATAAGACACTGGATGTTTGACACGTGACCCATTATAAATGTATCAACAGTATACTTTATGTAATTAGGGAGCTACCATTTGATTTTTATGGGGGGGGGGGGGGGGGGGGGGGGGGGGGGGGGGGGGGGGCTAGGATGAAATTTGAAAAATAGGCAGGACAGGAGTTCTGAGTAAAAAAAGGCAGGATGAGACACTTTGCAAAAAAAAAAAGGCAGGATGACAATTTATGAAAAAAAGTCAGGACAAGCTAATAAAAAATATGGCAGGACCGAATAGAGTGAAAAATAAAAAGGCTGGACAGAGATTACAACTAAAAAAAAGGCAGGACAAAATTTTTCATCCTAGCCCCCCCCCCCCCCCATAAAAATCAAATGGTAGCTCCCTTAGTTGATGTAGCTTTTTCGGGTCTACGTTTGAAGATGAACAACATTGATAAGAGGCTAAAATAAATGTGTAAACGCTTTATTTAAAGACGGACATGTCTATAACATACTTGCATAGATACAAAAAGCTCATGTCAGCTTTTGAACCGACATTAACAACCATATTTTATTGTTTTTTGCTAAACGTCTAGTGGCAAATATTTCATGCATGTTTAGGACAATTGACAGTCATAGGTTATTTAGTTGATAAGATATCTTAAGAATTAAAAAAGAAGAGTTTATAAGTTATCTTATGAACGAAGCAAAACAGATAGCTATAATTTGATATATAAGATATCTTAATTAATTTATAAAACATCTCAATTTGAGTATTTATATATGTATGTTATTTAGCTTATAATTAAACTATCCTTATAACTTTATTATCTTAAGAAAATTACATAATACAAAATAATAATCATACACTCGGCTTCAGAAAAATACTACGCAGATTCAAAACAAAACCTTGATGTGTACAGTTCAACTAATGAATGCCATATATGGACATGTTATTTCAAATCAGATCGTCTGAATAAAATTAATGAGTAATACGCTTACCCTAATATATTTTTGATATTTTAGGCGATAGATACCAAAGGGACATTCAATCAGACGCGACTTACCAGACAAGAGAACAAATTTCCTGATTGTTTTGTTTATAAGAACATGAAATCAATAAAACACATATAATCACAATTGATTCACACATTTATATATGTATATTTCTGCCTTCAGATTAACCTTTCTGTAAACTGTATTTTTGTATACGTGTTAGTTTTATTCAGTTGCGGATCCAGGAATTTTCACTAAAATAATATTTATCATGCTCTGAAAATATACGCGTATGGAGAATTAAGTCAAGGCAGCTTTTAAAGCTTTTTAATTTTATGTATAATTTAAATTGTAATAAATAAAGAATTTCTGCAATGAATATAAAATTTTATGGAAAAAATCGTACATAAATAATTTTTAACAAACCATTAAAACAAAAGACAATTCATGGATAAAATAAGAGGCCGAATGAGTCTGAAATAAGAGTCCGAATGAGTCTGAAATTCTAAAGATCTCTAAAAGGTATTTAAACTCAAGGATGATCAAGGATGATATAAGGGACAGATACTTGATTATACTACTGAAAAACTAACCGGCCACATTTGAGGATTATCACTGCAGTAGGAGCCCTTTTCACAAAGAAATATTTGCCACTGGCTCAGTATATATTGCTGTATAAAAAGCTTGTTACAGAAATTATAATTCATACTTGATTTGCAACGATTTGAAGCTTAAAATGCAACAAATATCTCTTAAAATCCGGTCGTTGAAAACATACAATGTCCTAATATTTGCTACTAATATAAGGGTGTTTTACCATTTTGACTGGCTATTAAACCCTCGCAAAGTCGAATCTCAATATTTCGTCACACGATGCCATACCTTTTGTAAGATAAATATAATAATCAAACATATTATACTCTGCTGAATTACATGTATGTCAATGTATATGAAGCCATCTGACCAGAAACATGAGAACTCTCCATCCAGGTCACAATTTGTAAATGTAATCCTATATAGGTCAAAGTACGGCCTTCAACACGAAGCATTGGCTCACATCGAACAGCAAGCTATTAAGGTTGTCACAAATGACTAATGTAAAACCATTCAAACAGGAAAACCAAAGGTCCAAACTTAAAAAAAAAAAAAGAAAAAAAAAAGAGAAACGAGAAAACTTATAAATATGATCAACATCAACAAACGACAACCACTGAACACCAGGTTCCTGACTTGGGACAGGTGCAAACAGATGCCAAACCTAGATCTGAGACGCCATAATCATAAAATGGGTAAAGCTGACTATGCGGACTGGGCTTTGCTCATTTTGAAGACCGTACGGTGACTTATATTTGTTAATTTTTGTGTCATGTCGGTCTCTTGTGGACAGTTGTCTCATTGGCAATCATACTACATCTTCTTTTTTATATCTTGTAAAGAGTTGTCTAATTGACAGTCATACCACATCTTCTATTTTAAATTGAGACTGAACTGCATAAAACATTTTTTTATTTATCGGGGCCTTTTATAGCTGACTATGCGGTATGGGCTTTGCTCATTGTTAAAGGCCGTACGGTGACCTATAGTTGTTAATGTCTTTGTCATGTTGGTCTCTTGTGGACAGTTGTCTCATTGGCAATCATACCACATCTTCTTTTTTATATCTGGTAAAGAGTTGTCTAATTGGCAGTCATACCACATCTTCTATTTTAAATTGAGACTGAACTGCATAAAACATTTTTTTATTTATCGGGGCCTTTTATAGCTGACTATGCGGTATGGGCTTTGCTCATTGTTGAAGGCCGTACAGTAACCTATAGTTGTTAATGTCTGTGTCATGTTAGTCTCTTGTGGACAGTTGTCTAATTGGCAGTCATACCACATCTTCTATTTTAAATTGAGACTGAACTGCATAAAACATTTTTTTAATATCTTTATCTGACCAAAAAAATCGTGTTTACTGTACCCCTTCCTACCCTAACTTTTTTCCCTGACCTTAATTTTTTTGGCCATTTTTGATTAATAAGCACTGTTAAAGTTACAATGTTGCTCCCATAGACTCAATGTAAAAAATTAAAAATAAAATCCCTACCTACCTACCCTAGTTTTTTTCAGCATGTGACAGTAAACACACATACTTTTTAGTTTGACCTTAGTTTTGCAATATCAGAAACAAAAAAATACATTGTGTAATTTTAAAACTGTACAGTCATTCCCAAAAAATGGGTACAATTCGAATGTAGACACTGTTAAAAAATAAATTTCAACTGAGCAAAGAGAGAGTGTTGTTTTCTTCTGTGTCTATATCTAGTCTGTCATTTTTTAAATTTTTACTTACACCATTTTAGTTGTTTTCTAGTTTTAGCATTTTTTGTAAGACAAGGTAAGTATGAACGTATCGGAGGTTAGTGTTGTATAAAGTCATCTTAAAAATTGCATTAGAGAAAAACACAAGATTTAAATCCAGGCTCATGTGAAATGGGTTACATTTACCACCATAGCAAACTGATTTATACGTATTATTCTGTATATATTGAAAGCAAATACCAATTTTAAGGTCTGAATTAATATAGTGTTTAAAAAATAATTCAAATAAGCAGTTTTCACAACTTATTTAGTAATAAATTTAAACTAATGAAATGTTATGCTGTATAATATTTTAGTTTCATAATACAGCTTTCCAGGATAAACCCTATTATTTATGTTTTGAATCACTTGTATGTATTTTTTATGCTTGTATTAATCCACACCCCCATCTTTGTTACGGAGGTTGATATCAAACCAGTATCTGAATGCTGATACATAGTAACACTTAACTCTTTAATGCTAGCTTTTCTGAACAATTTATTGACATTACAAACTAAAAAACTGTTCTATCAAGTTATATGTTTCTTTTAGTCAAATGGACTTGTTCTTGTCAAAATCTCCGTAACGATTCATGAACTTTCACTCAAAAATATGTTTTACCTAAACCGAATACTGTTCAACTTAATTTTATTAGCTCTATACAGATAATGTCATCTTCCTTCACACCATAATGTATGTATTATACTCAACTATGAAGTTTTGGAGTCTGAAAATAGTATCATTTCGAAAATTTCTATCCTCCGTAACGACATTTAAAACCTCCATAACGGACAATTCCAATTCTTACCAACAGCAAACATATAAATGAATGTAAATATTGAAATTAAATGACAAACAAGACAACAGAATTAAACATTTTTCTTAGTAAATCGTTATCTAAAAAGAGTCCTGTTAGAGAAAAAAAACTTTTTTTCCTTAAATTTCTATCCTCCGTAACGTAAATCAATGATGTCGTCTATGATTGACATCACCTTTTGATTTTTATTAGTGATAATTGATGAACTGATTTGGTATCTATAACAATGTACAAGAATTTCAATTGGTATGATCGTGTTTACATGCATCTTTAGATTTTTTTTATTTGCATAACCTCCGTTACATTGATGAGTCCTAAATAATCTTGAAAATGTTTGCCATAAACCGCTGTTAGAGTTATGATTGTCGTCGTAATTACACAAGTTGTGTTGTAGACTATTTTAAATCTAAGAAAATGGCTGATATAACGTTTATTAAACGTTATAATGTTGCTCACATAAAAGGGAAAAAACAAGTTAACCTACCTTTCTCAAAACAACATTTTTTTTTCAAAATCTGTATTTTGTTTGTCTGTTTTCTTTATAATAAATTAAATGATGTCTGCTACAAAAATGACTTTCGGCAGTGTCGGCAGCCGCTGATACTGATAAAAAAGTCTGACAACTTAACTGTAAATAACTGCGTCACGGAGGTTATTTTAACGGAGGTTAGTTTTATTTACGTTATACATGGAAATATGTAACAATATTGTTGAGTTGCTTTCTCAAAACTGATTATTGAGAAGCTTTATGGGTGCTTTTAATGAAATAATCATCATTTTGATTTGTTCTTGGTTAGTGCGTTCCAAAATACGCGTTACGTAGGTTGGATTCTTATATGCGACAATCGAAAAAAAGAGAAAGAGAAGATTTTTTATAATTTTTCGTTTCATTGCAATAAAAGTTAAAGGCAAGATTTTAAAATTTGATGTATCAACTTTGCTTAAAGTCACTTTGGGCATGATTTCCAATCATATAAATATGTTTTGACTGTACCTAAAGATACGTTACGGTAGGTTATACGTTTATCGGCGACATTGGTTTAATGGGTAAATCAAAGTGTATATTATAACTTTTGATTCTAAAATATTTTTGTGGATAAAAATCAATATAGTGTCAAATAAAAAAAGCAAATCTAATCATGATTTACATGATATAAAGTATTTTAATTAACACCGATATTTGGAGTTTTTCTTGGCGACATTCGGAATTCGTGTGATTTCCGTATATTGAATAGAAAATCACACAAATATATTTACGATATACATCACAAAAGAATATAATTTTATTTTAGTATACATATTTATCACTTAGAACACGAAAAATATTATCTGTGACATATGTTAAGCTTGCATTTTGTGGTTATTTGCCGGCGACACTGAAATTTTGTAATTGTACCCATTTTTTTGGGAATGACTGTGTAGTACTTTGAATACTTACTTCTAGTTGAACATATGACTCGGACTTTTCTTGAACTGAATTTTAATGTGCGTATTGTTATGCGTTTACTTTTCTACATTGGCTAGAGGTATAGAGGGAGGGTTGAGATCTCACAAACATGTTTAACCCCGCCGCATTTTTGCGCCTGTCCCAAGTCAGGAGCCTCTGGCCTTTGTTAGTCTTGTATTATTTTAATTTTAGTTTCTTGTGTACAATTTGGAAATTAGTATGGCGTTCATTATCACTGAACTAGTATATATTTGTTTAGGGGCCAGTTGAAGGACGCCTCCGGGTGCGGGAATTTCTCGCTACATTGAAGACCTGTTGGTGACCTTCTGCTGTTGTTTTTTTTTCTATGGTCGGGTTGTTGTCTCTTTGGCACATTCCCCATTTCCATTCTCAATTTTAATCATTACAAGACAAATGCGTGACAAAATGTAATTATTACATGACAATGCGTGACAAAATGTAATTATTACATGACAATGCGTGACAAAATGTAATTATTACATGACAATGCGTGACAAAATGTAATTATTACATGACAATGCGTGACAAAATGTAATTATTACATGACAATGCGTGACAAAATGTAATTATTACATGACAATGCGTGACAAAATGTAATTAGTATATCACATTACAACAGTGTTGTCATACAATAACATGTCAGAAACTACAAATGAAGGAACACTAAATAACGGAGTCTAAACTAGCACCAACAATTCATCACTAGTAAAATCATTTCGACGACCCTCGTTTTGGTTTTATTGTGCGCTTATTGCGGGAAAGTAGCAACCAGTTGTAATCCAGGTAAGAATATAATATTAAAAGTGCATACTGAGCTACATTATATATATACCTTGTAAACAACAGTTTTTAGTGATTTGTAATAGTTTTGCTTGATTACCCTGTAAACATCGAAATGCTGATCCAGTTCCGTCGTCAGGTGGAGTCTTCATTTTTCGGCTGTCTCTGCGCTATTCCTAGTCTCGATGCACCAGAGTTATCGTTCTTACAGCCAACAATGCATATGGAGCGTCTGGATAATCGAGACTACGCTATTCCACAACAACTATTCCACAACAACCTCCAGAGGTGCGCCGACTCAGGAGATTGCTGACTTTAGGGAACATAAAGACAACTTTTTCTGAATCCCTTATTACTAATTATTGCTGTCGATTTGCCATTTACACTAGGGGGTCTCAGTAGAGGTCCGTATATATAAGACTCGATGTGCTTATAAACTTTCAATTTATATGAAGCACTTTTCCGCAGAGCCAACAACAAAGTTTATCGACATGTTGTAAGTATTCCAATGGGCACTAATTGCGCCCCTTTAATAGCAGACTTGTTTTTTTACTGTTATGAATCAGAGTTTATGAACAAAATCAGTAAAGACCTGTCTAAATTGCATTTCATTGATAAATTCAACAACACTTACCGTTATCTTGATGATATTTTTTCGTTAAATAATCAAGAATTTTCTACATGTACTACCGAAATTTATCCAAAGGAACTTACTTTATAAATAAATCTGATTTAAACGGTAATAAATGCCCTTTCCTAGATTTAGGTATTACGGTTTTACACGCGAAACTCCACACTACAATTTACGACAAACTGAGGGACGATTTTGTGTTCCCTATTGTTGATTTTCCCTTTTTGGATGGCGATGTTCCTTTGACACCATCTTATGGTGTTTATATGTTACAACTTGCTCTCTATGCCCATGTCTGTTGTGACTTTTTGATTTAATTAAAGACCAAACAGCTTATTGTTTATGTGCATCAACTAACGCAACATGGTAGTGACATAAAAGCTCTATGACGTTGTTTCTAGCAATGATATCTTGTGGAAATTTAACACAAATGGACACAAAAAATACTACACTATATTTAGCCTTCGTTCTAATAAAAATAATAAAATATAAATTTTGATCTCAACTTTTTGCATTTGCGCCGATCTGCATTTCATTTTTCTTATTCTTTCACATGCGTAGATTTTGTCTTATATTTGCGCCGATCATACCACAAAATACTTTAAACCTGTACTAAATTCTTCCATAGATATAACCATTTGGTTTTAAAGTTTGGTTGTACCTGTAGTAAACTTATCTTAATCGGAATTGCACATCCTCATTTTTAAGGAAATGTTGTAAACGATCCTGATAAACTTATCGTTCCTTTGAATAAACATATCAAAAAGGTTACCAACTCAACACTGTAATTATATCATTGAATATTGTTTTTATTGGTATTATTATTGGTTTTGTTATCAGTAAATTAAAAGAAAACTAATTATGTTTGTTATATACATATACACATTCATGGATTTACAATCTGTTGATAACTGTATCCTCAGATCTGTACTTAATTTGTTGGGATATACAAGTACTCGGCCACGTCCACTCTGTGTTTTTGTTAGATGTAATTCTATTTGTATCCGTCTGATGAGTAAAGCCCTTTTCAACTGATTTTTATAGTTCGTTCTTTTGTTGTACTGTTACAACACTGTCCCAGGTTAGGGGAGGGTTGGGACCCCGTTAACCTGTTTAAAGCCGCCACATTCTGTATGTATGTGCTGTCCCAAGTCTGATGCCTGTAATTCAGTGATTATCGTTTGTTGATGTGTTACATTTTTGTTATTCATTCATTTTTTGTACATAAATTAGGCCGTTAGTTTTTTTTACATTTGTCAGTTCGGGGTCTTTTATAGCTGACTCTGTGGTATGGGATTTGCTCATAGTTGAAGACCGTACAGTGACCTATAGTTGTTAATTTCTGTGTCATATTTGGTCTCTTTATATTTAAAAAAAAAAATTTAATCTCTAGTCGCCTGTTGCTTTTTGCTCATTTCTCGTCTTCTCATGATCTTTTTTATAACCCCTTTTTTGGCAATCAATCAAATTAGGGCACACTTTGCATACAATGTTGGCGCCTATAGATGCTGTTTCATTCACAATGATAAATGACAAGGGGCGAGATTTTTGTTAATAAATAAGGCCGTTAATTTTCTTGTTTTACATTGTCATTTCGGGGCCTTTTATAGCTGACTTTGCGGTATGGGCTTTGCTCATTGTTGAAGGCCGTATGGTGATCTATAGTTGTAAATTTCTGTGTCATTTTGGTCTCCTGTGGAGAGCTGTCTCATTGGCAATCATACCACATCTTCTTTTTCATATAGACCTGAACACTGTGTTTTTGCTTTTAGAAGTATATCTTACTAGAATGATCTCTAGAATAGAGAAAGAACTGCATAACATGCTGTTACTTGTTTGAAACAATCCTAATCCACTAGGGTGTTACGTGCTTTTAAAACCAGGCCCACTCCATCATCTTCTACATTTGAGAATGCCTGTACCAAGTCAGGAATGTGACAGTTGTTGTCTTCGTTTGATGTATTTTGTCATTTGATTTTGCCCGCGTTTGATTGGGGACTTTCCGTTTTGGGTTTCCTTGGAGTTCGGTATTTTTGTTATTTTACTTTTTATGTATATATGTTACTAAAATCAGACTCAGTTATTGCAGATCCACATACTCGCGCTAATTAAAATCTACATGTTGATGTATGTATACATAGTGATGGTGATGGTATATGCTGACTTCAATAACGTTTGCAAATTTATACCGATAAGTTCTAGTATTTTCAAAAGTTGTTTAATCCGGCCAGTTGGTGTAAAGTGATTTTTAGGCGTACAGATTATATAATTGGTTATTTGACTAGCTATAACAATATTTGATCATACAAATAGCATTTGTGAGATGTATTTAAGGAAGTTCGCTTGTCATGTTTTAAAATTTTTGTCAGATTTTCGAAATCCTCTAGTTTTATCCATTTGAATGCCTTAAAACTTTTGCCCATCGACCCCCATTTTTCTTTTTATAAATCTTTTGCATGTATAATGATAAGCAATCTGTAACAGTCTAATAAAATGTTTTTACTTATTTTTTGATAGTTTTTGAGAACTGAAACTTGTCTTTTGATTCCTAAAGTAATCCCCTATCTATATAAACTAGTGTTTTGATAAGTTTGGAACTGAGGAGCGAACTCCCTTAATTGGCTACCATTTGTATACTCGATACTCCAACTAATGTTGCTTTTTGTTTTAGGAAAAACAACATGTGTAACAGAAGACCTTCTGCATATGATCATGAGAGGAACTCCTAATTTGAAGGATGGTATGTTCATGTGTTAAGCTAAGAATTTTTACAAAATCATGATATTTTTGTCAGTCACAATGGCAACAAATAACACCAACTGATTTCGCGAGGATTTATAATACCTTACTGTATTTAGTGATAATAAAACTTCTAACACATTATCCAAATTTCCAGATAATCGAAATTTTTATAAGAACGAACTATTCAAATGCCATCTTGTTTAACAACTAAAAGTTAGTCTGTTTAAAAGAAATTATAATAATGAGAAAAGTCTTTATATACCAATCCAGCGCACATGCACACAAAAGATCGGAAACACAAATTTATGGTAGTGCTACTATATACATTTAAATATAACAGAGAAAAAAAGAAATAAAAAGAATTTGAAACGAAGTTCTCCTGTTTGTTTTATTGAAAAATGTAAGTGATATTGTTCGGTATGTATATGTTCCGGACCATGTAAGTATTTGGACCATACGCGTAATAATAAGACGTATGGTCATGACCATATGCGTGTACTCGTATATATATGGTCGGACCATACGCGTATGGTCCGACCGTACGCGTATGGTCGGACCATATGAGTATAATACTCGTTTGGTTATTAACGGGCCGGACCATATGAGTATTTTGACCATAAAGGTATTTTTTTTTAATTACATTTAAAAGTTTGAATAATACAAAAACTTTATCTAAAAAAACAATGATGGTTTACTTACATGACAGTGTATTATTTTTATAATTCAAATACTACGTAAAAATTAAACATTGATGCCATAGTTAGTTTTCATCTCTTACATTCTTGTATGTAGGCTTGGGGTGACATTTACTTCCACACGGTATCATTGCTTTTTTGCAGTTGCAAGTCTTGGTTGTGCACGATCCTTTTCATTTACACCTTTTGTTTACGAGTG
This sequence comes from Mytilus edulis, assembly GCF_963676685.1. Taxonomy (NCBI): domain Eukaryota; kingdom Metazoa; phylum Mollusca; class Bivalvia; order Mytilida; family Mytilidae; genus Mytilus; species Mytilus edulis. The sequence goes on along the minus strand of NC_092357.1, from coordinate 6,155,706 downwards.
AAAAGCTAGCCTTTTTGTAGCTGCGTACAGTGATTTCGAGGTCTTGGGCCATTCCGATATGTCACCGGTGTTTTTAAAAAGCAATAGATCTCAAATATCGTAACATGACTGCAATACACCATATTCACAAGACAAATTAAATAAACTATGTTACTTTCCAGTGCCTTATAATCTTCAATGTGTAACAGTTCAAGAAATTTTTATTTTTTTTAAGTCACTCGTAATAAAAAAAAAATCGGTAATGACCATCGGTTATGACCATCTGTATAAAATGTGTTTATCATAGTTTTCGCATAGTAAAATAAAATAAAATTAACTATGTGAAACTTCTAATTCTTATATTTAGTTAATTTTTATTATAATATAATAATAAAATCATCTATATGATAGCGTCTTTTTAATGAACTGTTATACTATCTGAATAGTTTATAAGTTTAAAAAGTAAACTGTAACCGAGTGTTAATTACCCCGACCATACGCGTATGGTCCGACCGTACGCGTATGGTTGGACCATATAAGTATATATCCATATGGTCATGACCATACGCGTATGGTCCGGAACATATATACATTATAGATCGAATGAAAATTAATTCCTCGTCTTTTATTTACTTCTCACCCCCTTTGTTAAATAAAGAAATACACTAAACGACAGACAATCTCCAAATGGAGCAAGATTATGCATATCATAAGCGAGCAGGAGTCTCAAGAAACCGAATGACTCGTGTTAGCATTAAAGAAGGTCTGGTTACATGGATTCTAATCTGACAGACTCTGTTCAAACCCTAATTTAATCAAAAGGTAATGACAATTTTTTTATTTTTAGATCTCGAACGAAGACCATCATTTTTTGCATCTTTAAAAACATCTCAAACTTTGTCTAACATAAAAGATATTGTAAAGTTTGATGATGCAAAGATCAATGTCGGGGGAGGATACGACTCTAGGACCGGAATATTTACTACAAAACAGAATGGAATCTATATCTTCTCCTGCACTATAATGGCTAACGGTGGCGGTGTAGTTCACTTCCAGCTGAACAAGAACAACCAATTCTATACCGGAGGCTATGCTGCTAAATCGAACTTCGGAGCCCACACAGTGACGTCCTTCATTGAACTAAGGACGGGAGATAAAGTGTATATTAAGGCTAGAACAGGAGGGACCGACAAAGTATATGGAGATCACTTTTCTACATTTTCCGGATATCTTTTGTCTAAGTAATAAAATATACTGATCTCGATGTTACATTTTAATTGATCTTAAGATCAAAACATTTCGTCTTTAATACAGATGTATAATTAATACATCTGTTAAACTTTCTTCCTTTACAAAGATAAAAAGATATATAGGGGTATGATCTGCTAATGAGACAACTTGCCTCAACCAGAGACAGAACGACATTGATTTAACCACTTATACATGTAGGTCAGCAATGAAAAAAAAGTAGGCTATAAATACCCCGACACAGTAAAGGTTTTTAAAGTTAAGTACTCATTTGGTTCATCTAAAAAAAAGTCGGAAACAGTCAAAATAAATCAAGACCCCTTAATATTTTGTCCATATTTTGAGTTAGAGCTGATGAAGTTTTCATACAATATTTGTACAATGTAGTCTTAGTAGTACAATTACATCACAACACTAGGTTAAGGACTGAGGATTTGTTGCATCAATCATGCTTAACCCCGCCACATTCTGTATTTGCCTGTTCCAAGATATACAGGAGCCCGTAATTCACAGGTTATCATTTGAAGCTGTATATCAAATTTGTTTTTAGTTTTTCGTTTTGTATACATCAACCAGCCCATTAGTTTTCTAGATTGAATTGTGTTGCTTTGTAATTTCGGAGCCTTTTTACAGAGATATCTGGATAAGTAACGGTCCGAAGGATGTGACCACCATTGCCAAAGAATCACCAAAGACGAAAGTTTTGAATTTTACAATAGAAATAAAAGTGAGGACCAGCATATTTTCTATAATCACCACTACGGAAATAAAGATGTCGAAAAATCGGCAGTTTGTTAGCCTACTGTGCGGTATGGGTTTTAAAGTATTAAATACCGTACGGTGACATATACATGTAGTTATCAAATTATACGTCCGGCATTTTATATTGACATCAGATCGACAGAAAACACATGAAACTTATTCATGAACTTTTGTTCACGCATCGTTGTAATAATAACGGAATTTGATGAGACTGTCGTACAAGTGATAGGTTTAGCGCTATAAAACCAGCTTCAATCCACCATTTTCTACATTTGAAAATGTCTGTCCAAGTCAGGAATATGACAGTTGTTGCCCATTCGTTTGATGTGTTTGTCATTTGATTTTGCCATGTGATTAGGGACTTTCCGATTGAATTTTCCTCGGAGTTCAGTATTTTTGTGATTTTACTTTTTACAAATAAGATTTAAGACATAAAATATTAATCAGAGAGTACTGAAATTGAATGAAAAAGCTTGTTTAAATTCAATAACAACAAAACAGCACCAAAGTTTCTAAGTCTGAAATATCTATTTGTACACATCCCATGGATGAATTGTAAAGACCTTATACAGCAATTCAGAGAAACTGACACATTGTGCAATGCAAATTATAAAATTCGCCTGCATATAGGACTGTATTTTCTGTATGTTTTAATTCATATATATACAACTCGTCTAAACATCAACCCAACAATGTTAGATCTGTAAATTTGCTTTCGCAAATTTTTTATTCTTCCCTCGCCGGGATTCGAACCCATGCTACTGTGATATCGTGACACCAAATCGCCTGCACTGCAGCCGTCCCTCTAGACCACACGACCACACGACCACCTGAACTCTCAAAAAAAGAGCTTTCGCTGGCCGTGTGTTACCTTTCCTCGTCAGTTTTAATCTAGCGGCGTACTACAGTGCATGATATATAAGGCATGAAGATGTTATTGTTACAGATCAGCTAAATTATCTATAGTAAAGGATCCTACAAATTAATGTAATATACAGTCACAGAAAATAATTATATTTATAAGTACGTCTGAGTCAGTGACAACTCTACAACAGATGTATCCATCGGATCGCAATAAATGATGGTGATACATGCATGGCTGTGTACATAATGTATATGAAACTCGTCTAAACATCAACCCAACAATGTTAGATCTGTAAATTTGCTTTCCCAAATTTTTGGTTCATCCCTCGCCGGGATTCGAACCCATGCTACTGTGATATCGTGACACCAAATCGCCTGCACTGCAGCCGTCCCGCTAGACCACATGACCACCTGGGCTCTCAAAAAAAGAGCTTTCGCTGGCCGTGTGTTACCTTTCCTCGTCAGTTTTAATCTAGCGGCGTACTACGTACAGTACATGGTATATAAGGCATGAAGATGTTATTGTTACAGATCAGCTAAATTATCTATAGTAAAGGATCCTACAAATTAATGTAATATACAGTCACAGAAAATAATTATATTTATAAGTACGTCTGAGTCAGTGACAACTCTACAACAGATGTATCCATCGGATCGCCATCAATGATGGTGATACATGGCTGTGTACATAATGCATATACAACTCGTCTAAACATAGATATATATACAAGAAAATGCGGTGTGAGTGCCAATGGGACAACTCTCCGTTCATCCAAGTATCACTTTTTAAAAGAAAAAAAAACATTATAGGTTAAAGTACAGTCTTAAACACGGAGCCTTGGCTCACACCGAACATCAAGATATAAAGGGCCCCAAAAATGACTAGTGCAAAACTATTCAAACGGGAAAACCAACGGTCTAATATATATAAACAAATGCAGCGGGTTTAAAGGTTTACATTTTTTAATAGGTACCAACTTTAACCCTTACCTGACACAATAGTGTAACATCACAACATAGGAAGAAACACTATAAAATATCAATTGAAATGGCTTAACTCCATCAAAAGACATATTGACACAAGTAAACATACACTGAACGAAAAATAAAGATCTATGACACAATGTAAATACAAAATCGATAAAATATTTTGGTATGACTGTCCAATGTCAGAAACCCCAGACGGTGTAAGTCTGAATGTACCTTTTCATATGTTATTGTCTTTTGATAAATCACGTGATATTTAGCGTTCATGGCAAACGTAGACAAGACAAGACAAGACAAGACATTATTTTATTTAAGTCTCACCTCTTCATTATATTAAAACATACAAATAGTTAATAAAACAACATCATTAAACATACAAGAGCCACTCTAAAAAAAAAGTTATGAGAGACTATGACGTATGATGGTTAGTCTGTTATATTCATTAATATATCTGGGTGGATTTTGTAGCTTGACATATTGTTAAGAAATCGCATCAATTGTGTAGGACTGTATTTACCATTAAAAGTTTGGGGTTGGTTTTGTTGGGGGGGGGGGGGGGGGGGGGGGGGGGGGCTCTTGTGTTGACATTGTCTCTGTTGTTTCTTTATGCCATCAGAATCTCCTTTCTGTCTTTAAACGAAACATTCAATTCAGAATTACGTGTAATAAATAACAGTTTTGAAATTTCATTTTATTGTCAATGTGTCTGTAAATAAGTGATGTAATTATAAAAGCACTTTTGTTTGTAAATATAATAGTTTCTAACAAATGGCTTTTTTATTCGTCATTTGATTTAGGACAACACAATGTCTTTATTTTCTTCGTAATGTGATTTGAAGTTAACACATTGTCTTTATTTTTATTCGTCAGGTGATTGAGGATAAAAAGTAAAATCACAAAAATACTGAACTCAGATGAAAATCCAATCGGAAAGTCCGTAATCACAGGGCAAAATCAAATGACAACACACATCAAAAACGAATGGACAAGAACTGTCATATCCCTGACTTGGTACAGGCATTTTCAGATGTAGAAAATGTTAGATTAAACCTCGTTTGTAGCAATAAACCTCTCACTTTGTTGACAGTCTGATCAAATAACACATTGTCTTTATTTTAATTTGTAATAAGATTTGGGGATAACACATTGTCTTTATTTTTATTCGTCGTTTGATTGAGGACAAGATATAAAAAAGGAAAAGAAGATGTGGTATGTTGCCAATGAGACAACTATCCACAACAGACCAAAATGACACAGACATTAACAACTATAGGTCACCGTACGGCCTTCAACAATGAGCAAATAAAATTGAGAATGGAAATGGGGAATGTGCCAAAGAGACAACAACCCGACCATAGAAAAAAACAACAGCAGAAGGTCACCAACTTCTTCTTCTTCTGGTATTCTTTTTCCGTCCACGTTGGGACAACCTCAATTGAGTACAGTTTTCCTTCTTCACTATCTACAGACAACAGTAATCCGTCATCACAATAATGTCAATAATATCCATCACCACATTTATATACACTATATATATACAACATATATATACACAATATCGATCACGGTAAAATTAGCACTAAATGTTCCCGGCACACTAACAATATACTTATTTCCTGTTAAAGACGCACAATTATCTCTTCTTAATGTCCAACGTTCTATATCTAGCAACGTGAAGAGCATAAATCAACTGCCTTGATAAATCTTCTATCCTTTGAAGTACTGTATTATCATTTGTATACCGAGAAAGTAACACAGTGCAGTCCAAGATAATTTGTAGTTGGTCATCAGTTGGTATGTCCCTCATTCTAAAGTTCAAGAAATCAGAGATAATTTCATCGATTTGGTTAAGATATCTTTCTCTAATGCATTGGAGTATTTTACATGTAAGCAAAAAATGAGAACGATCTTCGATATCTGTATCACATAATTTACAAGTGGGAGTCTCATTTAGATTATATCTTGATCTATGAGATTGTAAAATGTACGTATCAGTAATAACATTTAGTTTCACAGATATTCGGACAGCTTCTCTCGTTGGGTCACTTGTATTTCCAATGGATAATAATGTATGGCATTTTCCTGGTGAAATGTTCGAGGTCCCAAGATATTTCAGAGATTTATAAGTACAGCTCTTTTGTATTTATGCATTTTTCCAGTAATGGTCAATTGCTAAACGAACGGATTTCTTCCAAGAATATTTTGTTGGTGGGTCGTTTAGAAGTACGATTGGTGATTGTAGATCGTATTTGAATAGTACCCTCTTGATCGCTATGAACCAGCTATTACTTTCTTGATTTTTTGCTATTAATTGCCTCCTTGCTATTTTCTTTTCTAAATGGTTTTCATTTTGGTTACAGATGTTGTTGAATAAATTTAATGATTTTTGATCAATTTGAGCTTCTATAGGTAAAATGCCAGACATGATGTAAACACTAGGATCAGGAGCTGATATAGGAACGGATAAAATTTGTTTTAATATTTTCTTCTGAAATGTTTCTAATTTAAGTAGGTTTTTTGAAGTTGGTAGTATGACTTCGAGACCATAGGTTAAGATGGGTTGTACGAAGGTTTTGAATAGTTGAATAGCAGTACTAGGATCAAGTCCATTTTCTCCATGCATACCGGCTGACATTAAGCTGTACGCGGCTCTTCTTGATTTGGTGATGTTCTGTTCAACGGTAGCATCTTGTGTTTTTTGACTGGTTGTTGATCTTAAGATGCCCAAATGTGGAGATTTATCTGAAATTGGCATTGCATTGTTGTTTATATATATTCTTACTGGATCCTCAGATTTTTTTCGGTTTGAGGGTTGTACTTGTATAACTACGCTTTTTTTGTGGCTGTAAGAGATAGTGATGATCTTCACTGTATTGTGCAGCAATATTCACAAGGTATTGTAGTTCATGTGGGTTTTCGCTAACAATTGCTACGTCGTCAGCACATGCTACTGCATTAATTAGCGTTTCACCTATCTCACATCCAGATGTAGTATTTTCAAATGTACTAAGAAGATCTTCGATATATACCTTATATAGATCTGCGCTCAATAAACCGCCTTGTTTAACTCCTTGTAGAACTGAAAATTTTTCTGAGATTTCGGTTGACCATTTTATTCGAGATTCTGTGTTCTTATGGATTTCATCGATCAGTAGCCAAGATGATGGATCAGTGCCTGATATATATACTTTTCTTAACAACATTTTTAGAACAACAACATCAAAAGCTGACTTTGCATCCAATAGTACTATATAGAAAGGTAATTTTTTGTCCATATATTCCCTATACACTTCTTCTAATATAATAGCAGCATTCAAAGGTGATGTATTTGCCGTGAAGCCTTTTTGAAGTATGGACTGTAATTTTAGAGAGCCAGATCTTAGGTCTATACGTAAAATAAATTCAATGATCTTCAAAAGTATGGGAAGGACTGTTATTCCACGATAATATTTGGCATCGTTTTTGTCTCCCTTGTTTTTAAATACTGGTGATGTTTTGATGATGTCAGGAAGTACCCTATCTTGGAACATTCGATTTATCAGTTTATGCAAAAATAATTTAAATTGTTGTCCGGCATATAACACATTTTCAATAGATATACCAAATACATCTTCAGCTTTTCCTTTATTGATTGATTTTATAGCTTTCTCGATAGTGTCTAAATCTACATATCTGGTAGCATAATGTTCACTTATCCTTTTTATAGAGACATAATCCATTTCACATAGTGCTAAATGTTGATAGTTAAAGTCAGGATGTTCAGATGGAATTGCAAGTTTACTAAAATGTTGGTTCCAGCCTTTTAATATATCATTTCTCTCAAATATTTCATTTTCAACGTGTAGATCATTGATAAAGGTGTTTCCGTTTTGCCTCTGTTTCCGTATTAATTTAAAAAATTTCTGTTTATCATTTTGATTGTAATTAATAATGTCATTTCTTTCGTTATGCTTTCTTCTGATTTCTTCATTTCTAATGGCTGTTCTGAAGTTTTTTCTAGTGAGTTTCTTTTCTGTTAAAAGTATATTATCAATATTTGGGGGTCTACTGGCTGATTTCCAGTTTTTATATGCCAATTTATTTGCTTCTAATGATTCCACACATTGAGTTTTAATTTATTTTTCCCATACGTTTTCTTCTGGTCCAGCTGTTTTGCAGTATTAGACAAGAGGTCCATTGCTTGAAGGGTAATCACTTCTATATTAACCTTATCGGAGTTTAACCTTTCTACAAAATCTCCAATATTTCTGCTGATAGTCTCTTCATACCTAGATTTGTCTACCTTATTCCATCTAATTTTGTGTTTTTGTTTTTCAGAGTTCCTTGATTGTTGTTCTCGAGTAATGTTACATTTGATTCGCATTGATATAGGATGATGGTCTGATACATTAGATGGTAAATCAATCAGTCTTTTCGATGGTTCACACTTTGGATCAGTATATAGAAAATAGTCAATTTCAGATGTATCAATACCATTTACATTTATAAAAGTGAGGCCTTTAGAGTTAGTTTTCAAATTACATTCCACCATTAAATCGTTGAGTTTATGTTTGCGTCTGCTGTTATTGGATGGATTGTATAGATCTTCATTAAGGTCTCCTCCGACTATAATTTCATGGGTCCCACCATACTTTTGTACAATTTCGTAAATCTGGTCTAAACAGTCTAAAAATATGTCGTAGCTATCATTTGAGGATTTTGTAGGAAGGTATGCTGATATAATTATCTGTGGTTTATCTATGGTTAATTCGATACATTGTAATCTACTTGATCCGTCAGGCAGTGGTTTAATATAACGGTCTATTGATTTTTGCCAAAGCACTGCTACACCACCATATCCACGAGGCACATGAGAGGCCGCAATTGGGTTATCTGAATCTACTGCTTTTCCGACACCTACTAATTTCGGGTGTAGTTCTTTTAATTGTTCTAGTTCGAAATGAAATAGCCAGTGTTCTTGAATTAATATAATATCTATGGATTTCTCTATTTCTTGGAAGAATTGACCTGTAGTTTTTATGTTTTTACAGTTAAACGATAGAATGTTTAGAGTGTCTTGATTGTTGTTGTTGCACTCTATGTTTCTTTCTCGGTGACTAGAGGTTAGGTCAGTCTGTTTATCATGCGATTCAACTCTAAAAAAGAATTGGTAGTTGTCGTTAGGTAATCCTGACTTGCATTAGAGTTGGTCATGGTTTGAGCAGGATGATGCTGTATATTTTGTTTCTTTAGAGGATGGTTAATGTTCGGAGGCGGATGGTTGATATTCGGAGGTGGTTGGAAGTATATTGGTTGTCCCATTATATGATGTGTTTCTGGTCTTTGAATATTAAAAGGGCCGGTATATTGTGGTAGATGGCCATTTCTAGGTAGTATGGGAGTGTTGTGCTCCTCAAAGTTCACATCTGTATCAATTTGGACGGATGGTTTCGCTATATTTTGCTGTGGTATATGTACATTTTGGTTTTGACCTGATGATGGTGCCTGTGTAGCCTTAGGTGGTGATTTATCAAACTTTTCATTTTCAAAGTTAAAATTTCCTTCCATTTTGGATAACTGTGTATCTATTTGACGTAAAATAAAGTTGGAGACTCTGTCTTGCAGGTTGTTTAATAGGAAATTATTATCCTTTGGGGTACTTCTAACATGTTGATCATCTTGGTTAGTGTGTACTATTGTCGGGTTGCTGCTTTCCGTTCTATGTATTAATTGTACATCTTTTCGTAATATCTCGTTTGATCTCTCGAGCTCTTTGATTCTAGTTTCTAATTTATGTATGTGAGATTGAAACCATGTTCTTTCATTCTTCGTCTCTTCCAACATTCTTTCTCTAAGTTTTACCTCTTCCTCACGCTTACGTAACTTTGTCTCTCTTTGCCTCAATTCAGCTTGTTTAATTTCCTTTGGATCTACGATGTTCTCTTTCTGTGTTACAGCTGTGTTGTTGCTACTGTATGTATTTTTCACAGTTGTATTTTCTTCGTCATCATTCCTTGAATAATTAACATTTAGCGGAGTAGCTGGAGTACTAATATCAACAACATCTGGTTCATTTGTGTTTGACGAGTCAGTTCTTTGATCCATATTGCCTATACAGTTGGTGCATATGCTTGTATCATCGCTCTCTTTGTTACGTGTAATACACATTTGGTGACAGGGTAAGGTACATACTTCACAGTTGATAATAACACCATCTATCTGTAGATTACATATGCAGCAATCCAATTGTAGCTCTTCGTTTAGAATGTCCCTTGCAGAGTGTAAACATTCAATTTCTGGAGGAGGCTTTAACATCAGATTTTGTATTCTATTTTTACTAACACATGGTTCTGTACATTTTTTACATGTGTAGGTATTGTCACTAGTATTATTTTCTATTTTGTGAATGTCATCTTCATTTAAATAGTCACATCTGTAGTGAATCCAGTGTTTACCAGTAGTACAAAGAACCCCTCTTGTCTGAACGTTACGTCCGCATTTTACACATTTAATAGAGATTGTCTCACTGTTTTGTTTAGATATTACAGTATCTTTAATTGTGACTGCAGTATGGGAGGTATTAATGCTAGAGTCCTGACTGGGGTTTGTTGGCGAGTTCCTCATATTTGATAGTTGTTGCAATTGTTCTTCTAATTGGTTATTGAGTGTTTGAAGATTTACTCGGTTACCATTTAGGACTACATTTTTGATGGTATTATGTATATTAGGTAGGTCGGTTTTCATGAACCTCTCTGTATCTTTCCCATTGACTAGTAAGCGGCAAGTCGTGTAGTATGCTGACAATGTATAGATGTGGGTTTGGTCTATGTACATACGAAATATCATGCTGATAACAAGACCTTTTTTATCCTGGTCTTGTACTGTTTTTACAGTAATGTTGTTATTCTCACTATTGAGTTGTTGATAATAGTATATCAAAGCATTCTTTAATAGTTCGAAGGAAACAGCATCAGCTTCTCCTGTAATACCTCCCCCTGTAAATTTATAGATGATATTTGCTTGGCGCTTTGCAGCTTGAAGTTTCCGAGCAATCGCCCTATCTAAATTTAGCTCAAAGTCATTGTATCGTAAATTTTCAGTTCTAGGGTTGGTACTTGTATGTATTCCCTGTTTGCTAATGCAACAGGTCTTCAATGTAGCGAGAAATTTCCGCACCCGGATGCGTCCTTCAACTGGCCCCTAAACAAATATATACTAGTTCAGTGATAATGAACTAATTTCCAAATTGTACACAAGAAACTAAAAATAATACAAGACTAACAAAGGCCAAATATCCTGACTTGGGACAGGCGCAAAAATGCGGCGGGGTTAAACATGTGTGTGAGATCTCAACCCCCTGTACCTCTAGCCAATGTAGAAAAGTAAACGCATAACAATACGCACATTAAAATTCAGTTCAAGAGAAGTCCGAGTCTGATGTCAGAAGATGTAACCAAAGAAAATAAACAAAATGACAATAATACATAAATAACAACAGACTACCAGCAGTTAACTGACATACCAGCTCCAGACTTCAATTAAACTGACTGAAAGATTATGATTTCATCATATGAATATCAGGCATAATCCTTCCCGTTAGGGGTTTAGTATCATACCATCATAACATATATGAGAAGAACATAACCCGTGTTATACCGCCATTGTTTTTATTTTAATTCGCCATGAGTGTGCCCTATAAATAATTACATTAGATGTATGTTTGATCATAATACTTTATTCTGATTGGCTAACAGCACATCATCATTATTCCGTAAGCAATTGCATCACTCAATAAAACTTTTTATTCATGATAACACGTGGTCCCACAATAAAGTGCACAGGTGAATTAAATAAATTTTATCATGAATAATCTACTTTGAATTAAATACATTTTTAGAATGAAGCGCTTCCGCGCTTCATACAAAATGTACTTCGGTCAACGCTTTTACACCCCAATGAATTTACAAAAAGAAGCATTCAATTCTTAAATATAAGATATTAGGTCTGCAAAGTTTGGAAATAAAAGTAGTCCAATAATTGAAAACTTTGGCCGGTGAAAGTCTGGATCCAAAGTTTGGAAATAGAAGTAGACCAATTATATGGAAAACTTTGGCCTCAAAGTGAAAAATCAATGTCACGAATAAATGTATTTCCTTCAGTTTGTTTTAAGGTATCTAAAGGGGGATGTTTTATTTCGAAGGAGATTTTTGTGTAATTGATATACGATTTAAATGAGATCCCTTTTTACAAGTATTTTATTTCTTTTTTATATAAAAAACACAACAATAAACAGATAATAAATTTTGTAACAAATACTTTTTACAGAAAACCTGGTTCGGCTCCCCATTACAAACTATTTCCTCGATGTATATATCAGGTTCTTGAAAAGAATTTAGGCATTAATCTTCAGACAGCAAAGTAGTTTATTCATGATGATTAAGGCTGTAGTTTTTGCTTGCTTTGTTGGTATGTACACGTTTCTTAACGCTTTAGCTTTGTCTGCAAAGGATTGTAAATTCATTGCTTTCATTCAAACAGAAAAAAATTATTGATATTATTTATACTTCTGATTTTATAGATTTTATTCGAGGATCCCTTTTTTCTATTCTATTGTTAACATTAATTAAGGGAGATACTAAATTCAAAGGACCAATCCTTTCTTTTTGTTTCGGTCCTGACATACGATTTATAAGTTTTGCAAGCTATAAAACCAGTTTCAACAACCATTTTCTACATGAAAAGATTGCCATTACCAAGTCAGGAATATAAAAGTTGTTATCCATTCGTTTGATGTTTTTGGTATTTTGGTTTAGCCATTTGAAATGGGACTTTCCGTTTTGAATTTTCCTCGGAGTTCAGTATTTTTGTGATCTAATTTTTACTTTTTATAACATTTTCGGTTCATAAATTGTGGAGTTATTAAGAACTAAAGTTCCAACTCGCCTACAAAATTTATGAAAATTGTTAAAAATTGATTATAAAGTGCAATAACTCCTTAACCGGTTAATTGGCCATTTTAGTCATGTTGACTTATTTGTAGATCTTTCTTTGTTGTACATTACAGGCTGGTACAGGATTAATGTTGTTTACAGCTTATATGTATCCATAATAATATTGAAGATAATAACCAAAAGCTGTAAAATTTTCTTAATATTACCAATTATGGGGCAGCAACCCAACAACGGGTAGTCTTATTGATCTGGAAATTTCAGGACAGTTAGATCTTGACCAAATGAATAATTTTACCCCGTCAGATCTGCATCTAACTGCTTTGGTTTTCAGAGATATGAGCCAAAAACTGCATTTTAACACTATGTACTATGTTTAGCTACAATGTATGTCGGCCATCTTGATTCGCGGGCAGGTTCAACAGACACATCTTTTAAACTAGATACCCTAATGATTGTGGCCAAGTTTGGTTAAATTTGTCTCAGTAGTTTGAGAGAAGATTTTTGTAAAAGATTACAAAAATTTACGAAAAATGGTTAAAAATTGACTTAGAAGGGCAGTAACTCCTTAAGGGGTCAACTGACAATTTTAGTCATGTTGACCTATTTGTAGATCTTCTTAATGAATAAAGCAGAAACTTATACAGCTATAGAAGTTATCAATTTGTTTTAGAGTTATTGTTCTTATATCTGACAAAAATACTGGAATTCGTAACCGCAAGTTGAAATTTTTACCCCTGAAAACTGTTAACATGTCTATTTAGAAGCGTAGTTTGACGCTAAATAGTAGTGATGCAAACGAAATTAAATTTTGGAGTCAATCATTCAATGTATTAATACCTGTTTAAAAAATCACATTTCGGTTTTTAAAAAGTGTACATGGTTCTTTGTCAGAAAAGGCAGAATTTACCACTGGTTCTGTTGCTTTATTGATTGATTGATTGAATCTACTAAACGTTCAGTTACAAATATTTCAAGCATTTTCAAGATAGTTTTTTTTAAGGTAAACCCTATAGCTAAGTTCTGCAGAGTAAATCGACCGTGTGAAAGACGAACTATTTGAATTCAGTTCTTCTTTTTGCTGTTGATTTATAACTACAAAAGAAGAGCTCCGTATGAGTACATATACAATACAATATATTTGAGGTATGGAAAGAGTAGACAGAAAAGTTAGTACAGTGTTATAGGCCATGGTTAGGGGAAAATAGGCCAAGAAATAAATAAAAGAGAATCTTTGGCTGCTTTTATATGTAGGAGCAATAGAGACTAGTCCGTGAAACATACAAAACAAGAATGTACACGCACTATAATTTTCTATGTTCAGTGGACCGTGAAAATAGAATAAAATCTCTAATTTGGCATTAAAATTAGAAAACTCATATCATAGGGAACATGTTTACTAAGTTTAAAGTTGATTGAACTTTAACTTCATCAAAAACTACCTCGACCAAAAACTTAAACCTGAAGAAGGACAGACGGAAGGACGGACGGACGGACGAACGAACGGCCGCACAGACCAGAAAACATTATGCCCATAAATGGGGCATAAAAAGAGAAATAATTTTAAAAATTTAAGAATACAGAAATGAAGGACCCCTCATAGAGACTCTTATTCCTGACATTCTCAATAGTTATGCGGTGCAATGTATACATATATCAAAATCAAATATCTATTATATCCGAAACTATTTGTTTGCAGTTTTCGTGTGTGCCCAGCACACTGGCGGAGGAAATCACCACCCACCGCATCACCCACATCCAGACAACAAACAATGCACTAACGATGCTGACTGTAGCGGATGTGTAACCAATACAACCGGATATTGTAACTTACAAGATAACTTATGTTACTGTAGACCCGTAACTGCCAGTAAGTAGTCTTGTAACAAAATTTTTGCCCGGATTATTTTAATGTATATATACCAGTTCGCCCAAAATGTATTTCATTTATCACGTATACATTCTAGACTTAATTATTGCATCAGCTATAAGAGTTGCAACCTAAATTTTGTTTACGTTGAATTGTTTTGGTTTAAAAGAATTATAATATTTTTTTAAGTCTTTCCAATAAAATGCAAGCTTAGACTTTTAAAAAATAGAGCTTGCATGAATTCTGCAGTGAATTTATAACCTGAGATGAGATAACTCACGTCTTATAGTTCTGCTTTATAGCTTTATTATTTTTTTATCTTGAAAAATGTAGGAGAATAACAATTTGAAAAAAATAACATTGTGCGTTTCATGGATCTAACTCGAACTAAAAACTTGTTCGTATAGTCTATTGAAGCTTGTCTTCATACTATGTTTGCATTGATTTTCAGAACGTGCCGCTTGTCATAACGGACACCAGTGCGCATGTCCCGATGGACAAAATGGTGTATGTAATGCCCAGGGTCATTGTGAATGCGGAGACCATCCAGTAGGAAGTAAGTTGGGATAGGATTCAGGGGCGGATCAAGCCATTTAAAAACTAGAGGCTCTTAAGAGCCTGTGTCGCTCACCTTGGTCTATGTGCATATTAAACAAAGGACACAGATTGATTCATGACAAAATTGTGTTTTGGTGATGGTGATGTGATTTTATCTCTTACTTTACTGAACATTCTTGCTACTTACAATTTTCTCTATCTATAATAAACTTGGCCCTTTACTTACAGAGAAAAACATTTTGTAAAAATTTACCAAACTACCTTTGAATAAAAATTGTTAAAATTGACTATAAAGGGCAATAACTCCTAAAGGGGTCAACTGACCATTTTGGTCATGTTGATTTATTTGTAGATCTTTCTTTGCTGAACATTATTGCTGTTTACAGTTTATCTCTATCTATAATAGTATTCAAGACAATAACCAGTTGTCCATTTCATCAATTCAGGGCAGATAGATCTTGACTTGATAAACAATTTCACCTATGTCAGATTTGCTCTAAATGCTTTGATTTCAGAGTTATAAGCCAAAATCATACCCCTATGTTCTATTTTTAGCCATGGCGGCCATCTTGGTTGGTTGGCCAGGTCACCGGACAATTTTTTTTAAACAAGATACACCAATGCATGACTGTGGCCAAGTTTGGTAAAATTTGGCCACGTAGTTTCCGAGGAGAACATTTTTGTAAAAGTTAACGACGACGGACGACGGACGCCAAGTGATGAGAAAAGCTCACTTTGGGACAGGTGAGCTAAAAAAAAAAGGGGGGTCCTATCCCAGGATAAAAAGGGGGGTTCCAACTATATGTCCCCATTCAAATGCATTGATCGACAAATCCACTGGAGAGATATTCCCGAAAACATACTCATACGTTTCTGTGTAACAATAGAGAACTTTTAAATGAAATGAAATTATAAATAAAAATATTAAAACTGAATTCGTATATATTTTGAAATGGAATTTCATTATCTAAAAATTTAACAATACCCATCCAACGTGGAGAAAGAAAAAAAAACCATGTCATGTAAGAAATCAAAAGTACAACGGTTGTTTTGCTATTAATTGTTCAATCGCATTTCTTTGCAAAACAAAAGAGCAAACGTACAGCGTTAACATAAAGAAATTATAATTTGTTATTTTAATACCGTGTCCTATGCTACGCAATCTCATGGTAAGAAGGAAGATTTACTAAAAACAAATGTTACCCATTACCAATGAAACACCTACCTATCAAATGAGTTCAAACGACATGCAAGTTAGTAACTATGGGTCACCGTTAGGCCTTGCATGCATAACAGTGGCGTAGCTTGTATGTATGCTCAGATGCTCAAGCATCCACATCATTTTGACTAAAAAAATATATATTATTTCTTGTGTTCACAGCAGATACACACAGAGGTATCCGAATGTAACAAGGGTGAGGATATGAGAATAGTGTCCAATCATTTCCGAAGCAGTATGCGTGGTTTTTCCTTTAGGATCGTTTAGTTTATGTAAACAACATGGATACATCGCAGAAAAGTACTCTCGACTCTTTCGTAAAAGTCTACGTCGTCGGCTGCGGCAAGCGCAGGGGATGATGATACGCAGACATGTAGACTGGTTTGGTCTAAAATTGAGCCAAGCGATGACATAGCAACTCTACTAGTATTTACTGAAATGGAGTGTGATAATTCCTTGGCTTATAAATACCCCTTTCTATTTAGGTTCAAATATTTTTATTCAATAAAAGAACAGAGTTCCAATGTCCCCGCATTGCACATATTTTATCTATCCAAGAAACAAGGGCTAAAAATGCACTTTTTATACATTTTTTTAATATCTCAACATGCTCAAGAGAAATAAAAGCTTCATCTAGCAAATGCAATAGGATTTCCATTATAATTTATGTTTCACGGATCATAATTGGTTACCAATATTTGATCAGGACTTATTTGTGTTAGTGTCAAACATTGCTGATGATACAAATTTCACAAAAATCTTGCAATAATTGTACATGTTCACACATTACAGCGTAAACAAGACAGGACGGACGGACGACCGGTATTTCCATGTCCCCTGTAACGCCTTGAGACAAGTAATAATGTTCCGGGAAAGTCACAGTGAAGTCACATCGGTTCCTATGTTTCGAAGTTCTATAAACATAAGTGTCGCTGTAATGGGTTTGTTTTTGAGATGTCAAATAAGAGATTGGGTTTGAAACTCTTTCATCAAATATTATGAATTAAATGATGGTAGTTTCGAGAAAACAATAATAAAAAAATCGAAATATATATATTGTAGGGTATTTTGAAATTAAACAAAAATCTAGCCAGTGTCTGATTTTAGTGGAGTACACATACATACAGGGAAAATCATCCGAAAAATATAATTTTCTGCATAAAATGGTCCCCAAAAATTTTGCATCCACATCAATTTAACCCTGGCTACGCCACTGCATAAAAAGCCATATCAGTATAAATTATGTGTTGATTAATTCAATAATAACATGAAATATTGAATTTCCGTCGGAATTTACAACTTTGCTAGTTTTTTGTTCTTTTCAGAACGAGCCGATTGTCATAACGGACATCAGTGCTCCTGTCCCGATGGACAAAATGGTGTCTGCAATTCCCATGGGCACTGTGACTGCGGAGACCATACAGTCGGAAGTGAGTATCATTAAGCAGTTTAAATCATAAAGCCCGAATATAAAGTACTTCGGATCAACAATAGGTTCTATAAATTTGAGAATGGAAATGGGGAATGTGTCAAAGAGATAACAACCCGACTAAAGAGCAGATAACAGCCGAAGACCACCAATGAGTCTTTAAAAAAGCCTGCACCCGGAGGCGTGCTTCAGCTGGCCCCTTAACAAAAATGTGTACGAGTTAAGTGATAATAGACGCCATACTAAACTCCGAAATATATAAAAGAAACTAAAATAAAAAATCATAGAAGACTAACAAAGACCTGAGGCTCCTGAGTTGGGACAGGCGCAAAAAAGCAGCAGTGTTAGACATGTTTTGTGAGATCTCAACCTTCCCCTATATCTCTAGCCAATGTAGAAAAAACAAACACACAACAATGCGCACAGTAAAACTCTATGCAACTCTAGGTAACTCTAATAAAAGATGAGATACTTTAAGGCAATCGCACTACCAATCTGTTATACATACCTGAATTCTCATCACCAAATTAAATATAAGGGATCCATGTAAAACACCACATTAATTAACACAATATATACAAGTCAATAAAGCAATTTCAATTTACTCGGGAGGACAATTTTATTAATAATATATTTACGTAAGATACATATCATATTTATAGAAGATACAATTTCTGTAAATATAGTATGATTATGCACTTTTAATGCAGGGAATTTAGAAGTATTTGTCGAATCGGTCAAGCCTGTTAATTGCGGCCCAAATGAAGGCGATACGCCATCTGTAATTTTGCATAAACACTTGAGATTTTTCTACTGACCTGCATGCAAAAGTATCAACTATTTTTTTTAGAGCATATTAATGGAAACTTATTTTAATTTATTTTGCGACCCCAATTCAATTCAATTCAATTCAATTCATACTTAAATATCTGTATTTGAGAGGTTGGTAACTAACATAAATATATCAAGTTTAAAAATATAAATAATATAAATTCTGAATAAGTGTATTTTATATTGTAATATTTCTCTATTTTTAGAGAGAGCTGCCCATGTTGGTTCTCACTGTGGTCAAAAGTCTGATTGTGCAGGTCTAGACTGTGCTGGTAAAGACTACGATTGTGTAAACATGAAATGCGCATGTCATGAAGATAGTCGTAAGTGTTTGGTTAATTATGAAAAAAATAAATGTACGCAAGTCCGTTTTTTTCTTCAAATTCAGCTGCTTTAGCACTTTTTTGTACAATAAACCAAGAAAAGTGTCATTCAATAGTTGTTGAAGTATAAAGTATTAAAAGCTACAAAAACATTGACAATATCCGCAACTAATGTATAAACCCAAACAAATAATTTGAAGTGAATTTCAAACGACAATTTAGGTGGCTCTATTGTACCCACTTAAATCTGAACAGTGTGATTGGACAAAAAATACAGTATCTACTGAACATATTTTCCCAATTTGAGAGATAAATCAGGTGTAGAAACAATATGAAATTTTTTTACATACAGATGAAAATGAATTTTTGAGAATTTTTTATTTCATTTTGTATTCACTGCATAATAAAATACATAAAAGCACTAGTGGCCTTATGTTTACAAAAATAGCAAAAACATAAACGGTCATGATACATATTCAAACTCATTTCTGAATGATATAATGAAAGTACTTCAGTTTACTTTGTATGCAGAATTTTGGGCAGTGCAAGAACGTTCCTAAAAGGCTATAAATATTCCTATGGTCCAGGAAATACTTCCGTGCTACCTACAACCGTAATAAGAACATCAATAATCAACTACAGGTTGCACTTTGTAAATACAGCTGTTTCTAACAACACGCCTCTTTTGGGGAGAAATTGAATATTCATAGAAAATTATTTTTGTTTACATACTGGTTCCCAGTTATGCTCTCTGTGTTCCATATCGCAGAGACAGAACTGAGGAATGTTACCAGTAAAAAAACACGTGCATATTGTTTACACTGAAATCTGTGATAACCTTTCATTCGAGGTAGGGGTAGTTAAGAAAATTAGTGTAAGTTTAAACTCTGAGAAGTTCAGGGCATATAAACGTTGAAAATATGCCGCACAGCCCTATATTTCGACCTTTGAAAAAAATTATGGTGCAAATGAACTTTCAATTCTAGGATAAGATTTTTTTCAAAACTTCATAGTAAAAGTGGTACAGTTTTAGCTGCAAAAGGAGTTCCTATGGGAAATATCTGTCAATATTTACAGAAATGCAACCTTCAGGTAGTTTTTATTTTTATATATTTCCCCCGCTTATATAATTATCTGAATACCTACTTATTGGCTACATATATATATGAATGAACGTTCTTTTCTTTTTCAGATGCCGGTGGTCGTTAATCAGTGTTAGTGTCATCACATCAAAACTCTTAAATAAAGATTGTGTAAAATACGTGTATTTGTTGATCATTGTGAGGCAGGACCAAACAGATTTGATTAAATAAACTGAAGTATTTTTTTTCTATTCGGATCTTTTTTCTTTAACATAAGTATGCAATTCAGTGTTCCTAAACCAGCGTTACAAAAATGTGCAAGTGAATATATATGGAAGTCTTGGTGAGGGTTAACTGAACCACGGGGTGGATGTAACTCCGATATTTTTTTGGTAGGGGTGTGCCATTTTTGCCTTAAAAAAAGTACCCATTTTAATATAACATTTACTGAAATTCAGTACCTATAGTAATATAAAAGTTTAAGAAAGAATGACCTTTACTTATATACAAAATTCAAAATATGACCCATGCTTATGTAAGCACTAACTCATCATCACTTATAATTCATAAATATACCAGCTACCCTTAAGTTTTTATATATGAATTTACACCGTTTAGTGCACATATATTTTATATGATATGTAGATCATACCCGAAATCAATATAAAGTAATCAAACGTAAATGCATTTTAATATAGGATGTCATTAAAAAGGAGGGTCATTTTTATATAGAATCTCGCAAAATTATGACCCATATTTTTGGCACATCCCCGTATACCCAATAATAGGAAGTTACCCCCCCCCCCCCCCCCCACGTGAACTGAACATAGAACAATTGACAGTGCATAGCGAAAAGGGAAAAAAATGTCCCAAAAATAAAGGATAGCGAAAAATGAGAATTAAATAAAAAGGAAGGTAACAACAGGGGAAGAATGAGGTAAGAGAAAAATACATATATACAATAAAGAAGTCAGAAATAACAAAATTAGACCCCTTCACCATGGATATATATATTCAGTTTTCGTGTATAAATTGTATAAACTTGCTGAAGTTCCAGTCCAAGTAACTCGCTTACTGTTGTTCTAAATTTTTCTATCTTACAATGGGCTTCTGTTTTCCAACATCGGAATGTGATGAAGGTATGATTCGATTTCTATAAATATTAATATAGTTTTAATTACATTTTAACTTGTGAAAATTGCTTTTGAGAAGATAAATGACTGGTACGCCCAAACATGTTCTACATTTTCTGAAAGCTTATTGAAACCTGGCTGTCAAATATCAGATGTCTTTGCTTTAGGAGGTAAGGGGAAAAGTTTCACTGAACGTAATATAAAGGAGGGTCGAAAGATACGAAAAGGACAGTCAAACTCATCGCTCGAAAATAAACTGTTAATGCCATGGCTAAAAAAGAAAAGACCAACGGACAAATAATAATTGACGATTTATCATTTTCTTTCTCAAACATTTATCCCCTCATTAATTATATCTCTCTCACACTCGTTTTCTCACACTACCACATACATGTTTTATCACTCCAAAAAAAGTACTCTCTACCTTCGCGACGGTCTCCTTCACACATGCACACATATTCTTATAGTCCACCATACGCTCGTCTTTATTTATACTGTTGCAGTTACATAAGTTTTTGCATACATGCAATTATTTGTATTAGATATCAGTGGTAAAATAAATAATTTGTGGAAGATAGGTCTTATTTTATTCAGAAATATTCAAACACATACAACACGTTTAAGAAACAAGTAGACACTAGGAAAATTTTGTACATCGAAGCAATTTTCAAAGTACCATAGGAAGCTGTCATGTGGCAGTGGTACAGCTGTCAAAACCAGAATTTGGTGGACTAAGCACTAAACCATTTTTTTCCTTTCTAGTCAATTTTTTTTGTAAGTACGTCCTTGTACAAATACAATTTGCAATAAAGAAAATATATCAGTAAAGTATACATATATGTTTAATGCTGCAAGCCTTGCTTTTATAGATTTTAGGGTTCACTGTCATAAAAAGAAAATGGTATAAATAATAGACAAACAAACAAAAAAACGAAAAAAACACGCTATCACTGGGAAATCAATGTGAGATAACTACCTGCAGTATCCAGCGTACCAAATGTCTACTAACTAAATGAACAATTACAGTCCTGGTTTCTTTTTTATTTACCTAGACACTATTATTTTCTAAAAAAAAAATAACAAAAAGAACCTATATCCACAGCATCGGTCTCTGGTAAATAGTTGATATATTGGAGTAGTCCAAGTACCGGTATATTAAGTCAATGTATCTACAATCGGCAATCCTCGGGTGACTCTGCTACTCTCCTTCTACCTTAGATGAGGTACGGAATCGGCCGAGTTGTGACGAATGCATGTATCTGTAATTGGACTAAACACAGTATCTACTCAACATACTTTCCCAAAATGAGGGATGAATCTAGTGTAGAAAAATATGAAATAATTTTACATCCAGATGAAAATGAATTTTTGAGAATTTTTAATATAAATTTGTATTCACTGCGTAATAAAAGACATAAAAGCACTAGTAGCCTTAGGTTTATAAAAATAGTAAACGGTCATGTTACATATTAAAATTCATTTCTGAATGACAAATGAAAGTACTTCAGTTTACTTTGTATGTAGAATTTTCGGCAGTGTAAGAAAGTGGTGACAATTCTCAAAAATATATCATTATTCCTATGGGCCAGGAAATACAACTGTGCTACCTACAACCGTAATAAGAACATAAATACAATGTAATCAACTACAGGTAGTTTTTATTTTTATATATTTCCCCCGCTTATATAATTATCTGAATACCTACATATATATATGAATGAACGTTCTTTTCTTTTTCAGATGCCGGTGGTCGTTAATCAGTGCTGTGTCATCACATCAAAACTCTTAAATAAAGAATGTGTAAAATACGTGTATTTGTTGATCATTGTGAGGCAGGACCAAACAGATTTGATTAAATAAACTGAAGTATTTTTTTTCTATTCGGATCTTTTTTCTTTAACATAAGTATGCAATTTAGTGTTCCTAAACCAGTGTAACAAAAATGTGCAAGTGAAAATATATGAAAGTCTTGCACGGCCGACACTCGTCTAACCGAGAGATTGGTCGGTTAATCTATATTGAGTATGCGGCTATATCGGCGGTTGGTCTGTTAATCGGGTTGGCCTAAGTCTGTTAAACAGGTGTTATCGAGAAAATCATTGAAAGTTCAGCATGTTTCATTGTATAACTTTCTAAATATATTTTCATCATAAAAAGTATTAATGTCTAACAACCCAATTCAATATACTGAATTCAGTGGTGTAATTATATTTTTTTCTAGCTTCGATGTACGATCTATAAAATGAAAAGGCGGGTTACTCATCAATAAATTTATACAGATTTTACACACATAAAATGTACACAAAATGACACATTGGTTAAATTCACTTGCATTCAATATTTTGAACATCGAAAAATGAAAGGCATTATGTTTGTTAACCATATTGATATCATTGTGTGAAAAATCTACACGAAAATCTGTATTTTAGTGACATAAATCAATCTTTATTTAAAACCTGGTCTGTTAATGGGTCGGATGTATCAAACCCGGTCGTAATGTAACTAACATCAATAAGTAAAATATATTGGAATGACAAAATATGAAAAATAAAGAAAGAATAATGAGTAAGATAAATAAAATGTAGAAAAAAATGACATAACAATTTAAAGAATACAGAAATAAACAAAACCCCCATTTTCGCGTTTTTCGACATCGCGATTTCGCATTTTCGACTTTTCCACTTCGCGATGTCGCGTTTTCGCGTTTTCGCCCTATAGAATATGAACTAAACGTAATAAAATGAATTGAAACTTAAAATAATCAAATGTAGCTGCATTCGCTCCTTTCCGTTTTCTTCTTTAGAATGATTTGTAAACAACATATGATTAAGTAATAGAAGAAAAGAACCAATTGGATGATACTGACGAATTAGGGTTTAACGTCCAGTGACAAATATCATGTAATGGCCTGACCATTAAGTATAACCGACGATTGGGCTCAAGCAGAAAAGACAATCAGGTGCTGATACTTTAATCAAGAGTCAATCTAACAAATGGTAAAAAGCTGAAAAACAAATAAAATACAATTTTACAATGTGTTCAATTAATGTTATTAAAACGAAATGTCAAAGGTAATAGATAGCACAGTCCGTTGAATCCGAGAAAATGTTGTACCTTCAAGAGCAGTTAAATTTCCAGTGTTTCACGGAGAGAATGTTCAAATATGTATAGAGTAATTTGAAGGCTTCAAAAACAATGTTGTAAAGTTAACTCACTCTGTGGTTAGCCACGAATTGTGTCCTAGATGACGTTTGTCCTTTGAAAAGTTCTCCAGAACTGGTATGACCTTGCAATGTTCGGTTTGAGATCCGTGTGAGCAGGGGAAAGGTAGCGATGATACGATGTTTTAATGTTCTTATGAGGTTAAAGATGAATAATCCTCCTAGACTGGAACACATAAATAGATTAAGAATATAATCAAACGAACTGTATAAATTACGGAACGGTGTAACAGAATACTCCCCGTCTGATGTCTATCTGATATCACTTTTCCATAAGTTTTTCGAATATGTATACAAGATTTACACAAATGAATTAATCCCAATATAAATTGAATATATACAGGTGAAATGTCCACTATTTCGTGTGAGAAATATCAGATCTCAACGATTTTTCACTATAAAGGTTCCTAATAAGTACGTTCCACGTGAAACTGGGAAGGCACAGTTTTTTGTCCTTTAGAAGAAGGGTGTCTCGGACGACATTGTTGTGTTCTGTAGAATGTTTTATTACTGCTGTATCGATAATGGGAACTGTTTTCTCCAACGTAGTTAGACGGCGATGACGATCGAAGATAGATCGAAGTATAACAAGAGTTAGTAGTTGGTTGTCTTCCGATTTGGCGATATGACACATCTTTGTGAGTATCAGACGAAATTAGGCGTTTCGTCATAACGTCCAATCCTGCAGATCTAGTCGCTCTATCTGTAGAGTGGCGTCCTCTATGTTTGATTTTGTCGTAGTAATGTCCAAGAAAAGGTGTTACTCTGTGACGATGTCCAGATAAGACTACTGGTTCCTTTTCACTTATATTCAAGTCAGATTTGACAATACTGCTTCCTCCTCGTAGTAGACGTTGCTCATGCAATGGCAGATTGAGATTGGCAAGAGGTCCTTCTTTCGGAATAGGTTTGTGAATGCTATTGATTTCCTCTCCATGAACTTTAGGTTCTGTTGATTTCGGATTGAAACTTTCTTTATCTATAGATTTTTCTATAGAAGTCACAGATTTTGCTTTTAGTGACGCGAGTGATGTCCCTTTAGATGAATTTGTGCGTTTAACAGGCTTGGTACTAGGTCCTGTACATTCAAGGGATTGCATTGAATGCGATTTAGCGACCTTGGCATATAAATGAAAGTTTGTGTCGTTATACTGAACAACAATAGGATTCTTGTCCTTGACGGCTATTTCCGGTCTTGAGGCAAGACGTTGTTCTGATTCCGTGATTGAAACGTTAGTTATCTTTGTGTTGACTTGAATAGGAGAAGTTTGCTTGTCAATGTATGTATTTCCAATTATGACCCAACCAAGTCTCAACTTTTGGGCAAATGGAGTTCGGGATGGTCCTAGGCGTTGTTCAAGGACGTGGTGTGCCTCTATAAGGTCCCTTCCAATAAGGAGAAGAATTTGACAACGTTCCTCTATTGGTGGAATGCTTCCTCTGAGTTCTTTCAGATGAGGATGATGCATTGCAACTTCAGGAGTAGGAATTTCGTCTCGATGATTGGGAATATTATTACATTCAATTAATGTAGGCAGATCAAATCGTACGTCACTATGTACAGATTTTATGACGAAATCTTTTCCTCTTTTCCCGGAAGTAGCTACTCTGCCGGAGCATGTCGTAAGAGAGTAGTTTTCAGGTTTCTCCCGAACGTTAAACAGACTGAAGAATTCAGGCGAGGCAAGAGACCGGTTGCTTTGGTCGTCAATAATGGCGTACATCCTGATAATTTTGTTTGTCTTGTCCTTGTGGTACACGTCCACAGGTAATATCTTGGCATAAGATTTCTCGCTCTTATGATCTTTGTAGATCTCTGTGCAGATCGAACTTACAGAGGTTAACTTTGTTTCAGCTGACTCTGTCTGCTCCCCGCCGTAGGCTTGTCTGGGTGAGCTAAACTGGGAACTTTCAGATTGTTGTGGTCTAGTGATGTGAAGTGCTGTGGTATGTCGTTCACTTCCACACTCGTTACAACTGATACTTGCGTTGCAGTCCCGACTTCTGTGTGTGGTTGACTCACAACACTTGTAGCACACATTGATTTGTCTTAACAGTTCCTTGCGTTCCTCGATTGGTTTGGCTCGGAATGCTCGGCATTCATTCAAGGTATGCTTTGTCTTATGTAGGATACACAGATTTTGTTGTTGACTGCTGTCTTCAGTTTGCTGTTCAACAGCCGTCTTATGGACGTTGACTTTAGAGTACGTCTGAGGTGTGAACCTTGGCGTAGAGTCTTTTGTATTTGGTGTTACTTTTGATCCAAAGATGAACCCAGGATCGTTCTTAATTTTGCTCATTTCCCTGATGAAGGCAGAGAATTCTGTGAATGGCGGAAAGGCAACTTCATATTTGGACTTGTATCTTGAAGCCCTTGTTATCCACTTTTCTTGGAGTCCGTATGGTAGTTTTTCCACAATAGGATTTATACCGGACGAAGAATCGAAATAAGCAAGCAAACATCCCAGCTTGGGATGTTCCTTGTGATATTCGATTTCTGATAGAATATCAGACAAGTCATAAAGACGTGCGTTATCTTTGTTCGTCAAGGTAGGAAAATTGACGAGTTTACTCGTGATAGAGGCTTCCAACATTTCTGGAGCACCATATCGCTCATCCAGTCTTTGCCATAACCTCTGTAAGCCTCTAGTAGGGTTGTTGGCATTTGATGCCCTAATACTCATGGCATGTTTACCAGACTCTGGCCCTAGCCACTTTATCAGTAGGTCTATTTGTTCCGAGTCAGAAACTTGTAATTCGTCTATGACGTTTTTGAAGCTAGATTTCCATGTATGGAAGGATTCTGCCTGGTCATTAAAATTTGTTAGCCTGGAGAATAATAGGTCTTTGCGTAAAAGAAATCTTGTTATCTCCGACGTGGGATTGATTTGTTGCTGGTATGCTACAGGGTTCTCTTCTATTACGCCTTGTTTTGGGTGTGAAACAGGGATCTCTTCTATGACGCCTTGATTTTGGTGTAAGACAGGGATCTTTTCTGAAACGCCCTGTTTTCCTATGTAAGTTATTGTTCCCAGATCTGGGAATGCATTAACATCTGGTGACTTAGCACGTGTAGGCAAGACCTTAGGTGTTTCTGATGGCAAGTTCAGTGCCACAGATGGCACGAACGCTGGTGCTTCATGACTCAGCTCAATTTTAACAGGAATTTGTTTTTTCTTTTGAGGTCCTGTTACTTCCTTTACATCAGTTGATACAGGAAGTTTATTGACGAAATCTTGCACACGCTGGAGCGGGTCTTCCTTTTCGTCAGGGAGATCGCTAAAGGCTTGGCTGTCATCGTATTCCAGGATACGAGCCTCGGCTTCTGCGGCTGCAGCTTCTCTCTGTGCTTCAAGAAGGTTGAATCTGGCTTTCAGCTCGGCTTTTTCACGGCTTACCCGTACGGCTTCATGTTGCATTTGAGCCTTCCTGCGCATAGCCTCTTGTTCTAATTGCACTTTTCTGTGAGCAGCCTCCTGTTCTAGTTGAACTTTATGTTGAGCGACTTCTTGCTCCATTTCTGCCTTTTTACGTGTGGCTTCCTGTTCCATTTCAGCCTTTTTACGTGTGGCTTCCTGTTCCATTTCAGCCTTTTTCTGTGCTGCTTCCTGTTCCATTTCAATTTGTCTGAACAAGGCTTGTTCCTCTAACATTGCTTCCTGTTGTAGGATAAGGGCATGTTTTTCGACGAATGCTATCTTAGACTTTGCAGCCTCTGCCTTGGCACGCTTTCTCCGTGCCAAACTTGACATGTCTGACACGTTAGAGCTACCGCTGTGCGAGGTTTTCTTACCCCTTGAGGTCTTTGTTTTAGTTGATTTGGCCTTTGTTAGGGCGAGGCGATGCTCGTGTAAAGAGTCCATGGCCAGTTCCACTTTGGACAGACGGAGATCCAATGTAAGGTTACATGCGTCTATGTCTTTTTGACTGTCCAACGTTCTGGTCCTTTTTAGAAAGTCCAGATATTCGTCTGTGAGCCTACGATAATTTGTACAGGCTTTTACAAGATTGTCCTGGGCTGTTAAGACTTGCTGAAGTTCACTGGGAGGTGTGGTGACTTCCAATAACTGGGTCGTTATATCTGACCAAAGGACCTCTAATTCCTCACAGAACTTGCTACGTTTTTCTGTGTAGGCTCCTTTACCTTTTTCGGTGAGATCCCGTACTCGCCTAGTCTCGGGATTTTCATCTAAATGTGTGGTATTAGACGGATTTTGTAAGAGTTCTAGATCTGGGACATTTCCCTCTGGGGCATGTATCTCTTCTTGTTGTTCCACATGACTTGGATCCATGTTGACTCAACGTTGTTGGGTTGCTGCCGAGTACGCACAAGCTGTGTTGCGTAGTGTCAAGGTAACAGCTACGAACGATGCTCCGTTGTATTTCCTGTTCAGGAGATGTGTAGACAAGTTATTGTCAATTTACTGTACGTCAAGGGATGACGCGTACATGCAGGGCTCAACAGGTAGGTTGTTATGTAGCTGTATAACTAACGTGGAGTGGCGTTATCTGTGAGACACAACAGGCAAGTTGTAGACTTTTTACTGTAATGGCCTGACCATTAAGTATAACCGACGATTGGGCTCAAGCAGAAAAGACAATCAGGTGCTGATACTTTAATCAAGAGTCAATCTAACAAATGGTAAAAAGCTGAAAAACAAATAAAATACAATTTTACAATGTGTTCAATTAATGTTATTAAAACGAAATGTCAAAGGTAATAGATAGCACAGTCCGTTGAATCCGAGAAAATGTTGTACCTTTGATGTATATTTAAGCTAACTTACCAATTATGCTGTGATCGGCAAGGCTTAGGTTCTAGGTTTAAGTATAACACTCTCTTAGCTTCTCTTAGTCTCTGCAATATATCTGTGACACTCGTCTGCAACTGTCTTTTACACGAGAGGGATTACTCCGCACACACACTTCCGGTTGGACTCTCTGGTTCTCTCGTCCCAGTCCGTACTCGTCATGTCTAGCTTACGTAACCTTACCACACCCTCCCCCCTTTTAAAAGACGGAGGGATGCTCCTGCATCTTCTTTTATTTTTTTAACAGACTTTCTATATGAACACTATGAGCACTATAGAGCTTTCTCCTAGAAATAAACTTAATCTTCTACTTATCACATTTAACTTAAACGGATAAAAAAAAAATTCCAACGCAAAGAAATTTATTTTCCCCGTGCCAAATACTGCATTTCAACGTTATACTTCACAAAACATATATACATTTCCTCCTTTGCTCCTTTCGCACTGAGCATGGAATAATTAGCGTTAACTTTGTCAGCTGTGAAAACGGGGGGCCCGTGTAAACGGGTACATTTCACAAACTTACATCACCTAACGAATACGATTCACTTTAAATCACTGTACACATTATCCAATAAAAAAAATAATCCAACAATCACATTGTATTGTCCTATACATGTGAACTATTTACACATAAACACTATTGGAGCTCGGCCTGTTCACTTGTACTATATCTTTTAATCCAGAATAGTCCAATAAACATATTTACATATATGTATACCACTATTTGTTCCGTGCATACATCTTATCCATTAACATTATATACACAACGAAATAAGTATATGACACTTAAACAAAAATTCTCTGGGCATTCTCCAAGGTTGCCAATGCCATTGTCTGGAGGTCAACGTACCTCAGTGTTGCTAGTTTTTCAACCACTTCTCCAACATATATTGGGGTGTTTATTCGTATCCCCCTCGGTGGCATGTATGGTGCATCAGTTTCTGCCAGTAGTCTGTTGACAGGGATGTAGCGAAGAGCCTGAATCTGTTGTTGGTTGAATTTTGTTATGAGGTGTGTAAATCCAAAATATGTGTTTCTAAAATTTGAAAGCCATGAAGTTATTGTCTCTTTATCGCTCGTAAAACAGTGTAATATAAAAATTTGATCTGGATGACAACGGTGTTTAAAAATTTGTAAAGCTCTGTAATACAGGTTTTTGGAATACGTATCTTGTCTATTGCTTCTAATGTGTAAAATAAGTGGCATTGTTGGTTTAATCCATTCGGTTATTTCTTTTAAAAATTGTTCTTGTCTATCTAAATTTGCCCTGCCCGGATTCATGCTGCTGTCCAGCCCCACCTCACCTACTGCTGAAACACGCGAGTTGGTCACATATTCAAAAAATCTGCCTACTGACTGTGGTGATGCTTCATATATTTTCTTGGGGTGAAGTCCAATAGCCACTTTCCATTTTGAATCAAACGGAACTGTCTCCGGATACGTTTCTGGGTCGCAAAATATTAACAGGCCACCCTTTATATTTACTGGCACTACTGGAGGTCTTTCCATTTGCTCTCCGAGCCAACGCTCTATGGTAATAGCGGTCGGATTACCAGATATTCTGGTACTGGCACGATCCAGATGAAAGTGAGAGTCAAACACATCCAGAACACTCCTCTTCTGTACACGTAGTTCACTGGAGTGCTCCTGTTTGGATCTTTTTACAGGAATAACTGGTTCATCTGATGTCCCTCTTTTAAGTTTCACTATTCTTCTGTCGGACTCTACCAGTGGTGTATCCTTTATTGTCGGTGTTTCTATCTCATTTGTCTCTTCATCTATGTCGACATTCAATTCTTCTCTCATGGCAAGCACTCTGGCAATGAGAGAGTATGTCTTGGCATATTCAAGTGGCGATTTTTCCAAGTTTTCAATATTGTTCATGAATTCCAGCCCAAAACACATATATGCTGATAGCTGTTCATTCAGCAAATACTGGCTAAACAAAACCTGGTATCTCCAGTGAACTAACACACAAGGTGACACTATTGGCCTAAGAGCATACCTGTCTGGTTTACGCCATTTCAGCTCCTCACAAAGCCCTTCCATCTGGATCCTTGCATTAGAGAGGATCTCACTTCTCTTGGGTATCATTTTGGCAATGTTGTTATTTGCCCATCTTATAAGCTCGGTCATAGAACTGTGTCCAGTCAGACACTCACTTAGATACTGTAGCACATTACCCCTCAGTTGATGGACCTCTGCTAATCTTTCTTGCCTCACTGGTGGTTGTGGATTGTCCCACATGATGCGCGGCATGTGGATGTGCTGCACATGAAACTTGAGTTTTCTTCCCACAAAATCGCATCCCTCAAATGGACATGGTGAGTTCCGAGGATCATCCTTCTTTTCTTCAACTTGTAAATGCAAGCTACCTTCTGATATTTCTTCATATACCGAGTTGTTATTATCATCCCTCGAGCTGTCATCCCAGTCGCTATCACTCTCAATCGCATCCAGCTTGAACGTTCTTCTTACTTCAATATTCTCTGTCATCTTTGGATACCAACGAGGTTCTGTTGTTTCAGATTCTGATGACTCAATATTCTCACACTGAGACAGTAAATTTCTAATATTGGTCAAGTCTTCCTTAACAATGCATGTGCGCTCCTTTTGATTAATTTGTTCATACGTCCATGTTGGTAATTTAGATGGTAAATCTGACTTGGGAATCTGTTCGTTCACTACAATGTCCCCAGTGGTTTCATCATAGCCAATATGAGGATTATCCTCAAACTCATCCATATCCGCCACAGAATCTGTCCCTATGCTCTCTGCATCTAACAACGTGTCTTCAGAACTTGAAATGTCCTCAAAAACAATTTCCGCCTTATCACTGTCCATACTTAAAATGACCACCTCCCTCGAGTGCAGTATGTGACCGTCTACACGGTAAAGCACTTAGTACTAACTCAAACTATCCGTATATATATATATATTTACACTACGCAAAAAATAAAAAACGCAAACGTACACAAATATATGAAAAAATGTCAATAAAAATGTCAATGTCAACACAGTCAAAACTGGATAAATCCTGAAATATAAAGAATACAATAATTATAACTCCTATATACACTATCACTTTGCACGGCCCACTATATATCATTCGGTGTTTGACATTTCGGACAGTGATACGTCGCGAAAGTCTCGGCCACTTCTGGAGTGACATTTACGCAAGTCCCATGATACCAGTCGTCGCAAAGGTCGCACTGTATCATGAACGCACCTTGATCCCCTTTTCTACAAATGCAATAAATGTCTCCATTATCTACTAAAATATTTTCACCATCCCGTAACTGATTTTGCGCTCTTTTCAGCCAAGCCGCAATATTGCGATCATTGCACTTTTTCATTCGGTCATGATTTATCACGAACACTGACTTCTCTAGTTTTACTCTATAAACATATGACGTAATTTTCTCAACTATTATACCTGGCCCTTTCCATGGAGGGTCAAGTTTCTTACTCCGTCCTTTGACACTTGCAGTATCTAAGATATATACTAAGTCACCTGGAACATATTCATTTTTTCTCATCTTTATATCATAGTCCCTTTTCATATATTCCTGCGAAGTTTTAAGTTTTTGACGCGCGATTTCATGCGCTTGTCTGATCTCTTCAATCAATCGACTGACATATGCCTCCTCGCATTCATCACTCTCTTCTGTTGGTGGTCGAAAAACTAAATCTATTGGCATGTTTACCTCTCTTCCAAGCATCATTTTATTAGGTGTCATTCCTGTCATTCTGTTATCTGATGATCTAATAGCACTAGCAAGTTGTGGGAGATATTCGTCCCAATCCTTTTGTGATTTGTTCACGAAACATCTTACAATGTCCATCAGAGTCCGGTTATACCTTTCTACCTGACCATTTGCAGATGGTCTATAAGCGGTGGTCCTTGTTTTATGTATCTGTAGAGTTTTACACACCGATTTAAACAGATTGCTCTCAAAATTTCTCCCTTGATCGCTATGAATAGAGAATGGACACCCGAAACGTGTGAAAAACTCATTCACAGCTGCTTTTGCTGTTTCTTCAGCTGTTTGTGATGGTAGAGGTATAATTTCTACCCATTTAGTAAACTGGTCTACCATAACCAATATATTTGTATTTCCCCTTGTTGTTTCGGGTAACGGTCCTAAGAAGTCTATATGGACTCGCTCCATGGGTGCTCCTGCATGATACGGGGTCAATGGACATCTTGCTTTTCTCGTTGGCTTTTTGTTCTTATTACAGACATTACAGGTCCTAACATACTCTTTTATCATGTCTCCCATTTTGTACCAATAAAATTTCTTTTTAACTCTACCTGTTGTTCGGTCTATACCTTGATGTCCAGTTATTGGAAGGTCATGATTTAGAATCAATACCTCCTGAATATATGCCTTTGGAACAACTAATCTAACCTGATCACTCTTTGATCTATTAAAAAGTACTGCCTTATCTAAAAAGAATTGTTCTTTATTGACTAAATATTTCTTGGCTGCTGGTCCTGCCATGTACACTATATTATCTGGTGGTTCTTCCTCTTTTTGTAGCCAGTGTAGTATCAACTGCAAGTCTGGATCCATTGCTTGTTCAGATGACAACTGGTCAGTTGTATACTGAATTCCAAATGCACTTTCTTCAGTTAAAGATGCGGTGTTCGCTAAAACTCCGTCTAAAACCATAGTTGTTGTATTACACTCCCTTGATCCTTCCTCAGCTCCCTGAATTACACCAGATGTACTACCGGGGTACTCTTTTTCTCCTGATTTATTGACATCATGTTGGACCGCAGCTAACGGTATCACATTGTCAATTGTTCGGAAATCCTGCCATTGTTCATGAACTTTAACACAATACTTACATCCTCCACACGGAAGAGATTCTGGATTCACAGAAATTGACATTTCCGGGCAAGGTTTTCCAGCAATCTGTCGAGACAAACCATCCGCGTTAACGTGTTGTCTTCCTGGGCGATGTTTGATTTTCATATGGTATTGACTTAAAACCTCTAGCCATCGTGCTAGCTGCCCCTGTGGTTCTTTAAAACTTATCAGCCACTGTAAACTACTATGATCAGATCTCACTATGAATTCTCGACCTAATAAATAGTGTCTGAAATGCTGTGTGAATCGAACTACTGCCAGCAATTCTTTGCGTGTGGTGCAATATCTACGTTGAGCTGGTGACAATGTGAAGCTTCCATAGGCCACAACGCGTTCCTTACCATCTTGCACTTGCAATAACTCAGCGCCTATGGCCATATCAGAGGCATCCGTATCCAAAATGAACTGGTCAGTTGAATTTGGTAACGTTAACACTGGTGTGGTCTGTAACGCACTTTTCAGTACGTCAAAAGCCTCCTGTTGACTTTGGTCCCATCTAAATGGTTTCTTTCCGGTTATCTCTGTTAATGGTTTAGCTATTTTAGAGTAGCTCTTAATAAAATTGCGATGGTAATTAACAAAGCCGAGAAACTGCTCTACTTCTTTCGTGTTACTCGGTATTCTCCAATTTTTTATCCCTTCTACATACTCTTCACCGATTGCCATACCCTGTTTGTTGACTGTTCGGCCTAAAAAACTTACTTCCCTTTTGCACAAATCACATTTCTTCGGTTTCAACGTTATTCCGTACTCACGGAAGCGTTCAAACACAGCCCTTAGATTTTGGATATGATCACTGAAATTTTTCCCCATGACAAGAATATCGTCCAAAAAACACAGTACAATTTGCCAAGTAAGACCCCGCAATACTAAATCCATAGCACGTGCATACGTGGATGGTGCATTGCAAAGTCCAAAACTCATGCGCGTAAACTGAAAAAGTCCGTACTTTGTTATGAAGGCGGTCTTTGCTTGGTCTTCCTTTGCCATTTTTACCTGCCAATACGCGCTATTAGCGTCTAACTTCGAAAACCACTCATTTCCGGCGAGTGTATCCAGACATTCCTCGATTAATGGTAACGGATAAACATCTTTTTTTGTTACAGAGTTGAGTTTCCTGTAATCAATCGCGTAGCGCACTTTCCCGTCTGATTTTCTGATCAACACTGGCGCTGACGCCCATTCAGACATACTTGGTTCAATTACCCCAGACTTTAACATTTTCGCTAATTGTTGTTTTTCTTCTTCCACAAATTGTAACGGTGTTCTTCGCATTCTTTGTTTGATTGGTTGTGCTTGTCCTGTGTCAATACTATGTTCTACTCCTCTGAATGTACCAATGTCAAATTCATCTTTTGAAAATATGTCGGTGTATTCTGACAATAGCGCTTCTAACTGTTGTTTTTCATTTTCTGATAAATTCACACTAGAGCTATCTAATAACTGTCTAATTTCAGGAGATAACTCTACCTGCCCTTCTTCACTAACTTCTGTGATTTGATTCGTTGACACACTGGGTTCAATTTCATTAACCACTTCTGCTTTTGCAATTACAGAATTTTTCTTGAGTGTATAATATCTGTCACTAGCGTTAACCAAACAGATACTAGGTTTATCCTGATTGTTATAAAGACATCTTGGAATTAAAATTGGCAAATGTTCATCACATGGTTCAATTATATACCTTTCAAGTTGGTTTTCTAACTTCGCCTGCACGTGTACAACTGAATGCGGCGGAACTACAGTCCTTTTTCCAATTACTACTTTGGATACAACAGGTATACTTCTTCTCGGTCCAGGGGACATTTCTAACATTTCTCCTCCTATATTGAATGTGAGCTTTTCTAGGTCAACCGTTACACTATACGCCACCATGAAGTTCAAACCTAACAACATGTCATCATCTATTGGCGCCACATACACATCTGTTTCATAAAGTTTTGTACCAATCCTTAATTTCACTGGACCTACTACTAAGGTCTTCATTTTCATGCCCCGGCCGGCAGCATGCATAACCGTCTCTCTCAACATTGGCGGTTTCTTCTTGAGTGATTCAAAAACTTTATCTGAAATAATGGTCACTTCCGCAGCGGTGTCTACAGCCGCCACCAACGGTGTATCTCCTAACTCTAAGCTCAATCTCAAAAGAGATGAATTACCTAACTGCATGGTTGTAAATATCCTCTCGGAGCCATCAGTCACTGTACTTGTTTCACCGATATCCACCTGGTTACCTACGTCTATTCCTGTTGGGGGATGGACCGTAGTTAACGGTATTTCCACAGTTGTTTTTTGTCCCTTTTTTTCCACTGATTTAATATCAAAAACATTGTCAACTTTATTTCCAACACTTTCCTCCTCACAAACTTCTGGTTTTCCA
Organism: Mytilus edulis; assembly: GCF_963676685.1. Classification (NCBI taxonomy): domain Eukaryota; kingdom Metazoa; phylum Mollusca; class Bivalvia; order Mytilida; family Mytilidae; genus Mytilus; species Mytilus edulis. The sequence continues at coordinate 6,119,202 of NC_092357.1, read as the reverse complement.
CACACTGTTGTATCGGTGTCAACATCGTTAAATGTTGTTTTATCTGTGTGAACATCGTTAAATGTTTTATCACTTTGTACATCGTTAAATGTATTTACACTCTTAACATCGTTAAATGTTTTTTCGGTGTCAACATCGTTAAATGTTGTTTTGTCTAAATTGATCTTTTTATTTTGGCGATTTTCAACAGTGTGGGACGGACCAACGCCTTTTAGCCCGACCCTTTTAAGTTTAAAGCCTCTTTTGGTGTTTCATTAGACTTTGGACAAAACTTTGCAATGTGTCCCAACTCGCGACAATTATAGCACTCCCATGTCGATCTATCTCTTCCTTGATTTTGGCGCGGTCTGTACTGCGACCTGCCTTGACTGCTTGTTCCTGTTTTCTTGATTTGATTGATGGTATCCTTCATGTATTCCATTTCATTTTCCCATTTTCTCTCCATCCCTTTCATTTCTGCTTGTACAGCCTGGATGTTTTTATCAACACTGCTCTGAACATCACCAATATTTGACTGAATGTGCTTCAAATTACGGTCAACATTCTCAGTCAATTTATCTATGCTCTGGACTAATTGCTGTTGAGAATCCATCTTCACATTATTTACTTGGAATGCATTTTCCTCAAAATTTTCACTATTTGGCTCTTGGATCTCCCGTGTATTACGGGTACGCACATCCTGACCAAACAAGGCTTTGTCATTGTATTGTTGCCACTTGATTCGTTCTAATGCCTCATCTACTGTTTTAGGTCGAAAAGATGCTGCTACACTTCCTGCATGCTTATCCACAGTACCATGGCACAATTTCGTGATAACCTCACTTGTAACAAATTCTTCTGGCAACTCTCCAAACGCTTTGTCCGCCAAACTCAAAAGACGCTCTGCCCAATCGTCTAGGTCTTCTCCAGGGGATTGTCGTGCACTTTGGAACTGGATTCTTACAGTCTCTGTTAATTTTCTCAAATTAAATCTCTTCTCCATACATTTCACCAGTTCAGCATATGATATGTCCTTATTACGGCGCACACGCCCCAAGCAAAATCTTGCTGCATTCCCTGTTACTGCCCAACATAGATGTGCCCGTTTATCTTGTTCACTTAATCCTGCTACATCTGCATACATTTCAAACTTACCCAAAAAGGATACCCAATCATCTCCCTTGTCTGTGCCATCATACTTGAGAGATTTCAACGGGGTAGTAGAAGCCTTATTAGTCATTGATCTTGAAATATTGGCTGCTGTACTTGGCGCAAATGTTTGGCTAGGATATTGACTGCCTATCCCATAGCCAGATGGTTGTTGAAAAGTTGTCATTGTTGGAGCTGCTGTATTGATTGGTTGTGCATTGTAACAGTAAGTACCTGTTGGTGCTGGTCTCAAAGTACTCCATACTGTGCTTGGCATTCCAGGCATATTTGGTGCTGAAAACACATTACTACCTGCTGAAACTGAACCTGGCAACATAGTTTGTAGTTGTGGTGTAAACTGTGGGGGTGCGACAGGGCGCATTACTGACTGTCCCACTTTACGCTTTCTCTGAGCAATGCCTGTGCTTACTGCTTTTGGTCGGAATGATAATGTTGGTTTTTCATGCCTGTCTACCGGACTTGAATAGCTTCTCGGAGCCACTTGTTCAAATTTTGGTACACTATCCAGAACTTTGCCCGTTTTCCCGGGTTCTTGCACAAGATCAAATTTAATCTTCTTCTCTTGAGATTCATGACCCAGCTGCATTTGTGGATATTGAAAACTAAATGCCTTTGGTGGTATCAAGGATTCACTTTTTTCAATAATTGTCTGCAAATTAGGAACTTTTGTCTCCTCCTCTTCACCATATTCATTTTGCTCCTCCCCCGAAAAGATGGAACACTTGTCAGCAAAATCCTCCAAATCATCCTCGACATGGTCCACAAATTTAACATCACAAAGAGTGGTGTAGTCAATGAATTGGTGGACAACATCCATTCTTATATGCGGGATAGTCACTAACATTTCTGGTGTTATATCCCCTTGTTTACGCAATTCCCAAATACGGTCTGCAGTAATCTGACCAACGGACGGAATTAACAACAATTCATCATAACCACAAAAATTAACACACACTTTGTCCATATTGATGTCACGTTCTAAATAAGACATCTTGTTTAATGAATTTTATTTTCACTTAACGCACTCAAAATTCACTCAGGATTTATTATGCGAACTGTATACACGAATATAATATATCACTTTTACTCTTTAAAAAAATATATAACTTTACAATCCAAATTTCAGAAAAAAAATTCAAAGTCCCATTTAATAAATTGTTCTCTGAACACTTGTTTTTGTTTTTATCCAAAAAAAATTAACTTTTGCCCATTTGACCGTTCTCACGGTGATATGGTTAAAAAAATCTAATTTTCCGACTAACGGCTAAAAAAAAGACAAAAGACTAAATTTCCAAAAACGTCTAATAATAGGATACTGTGGTTAATTTGCCCGCTTTTTGGTGAAAACTATTTTTTCCGTGACAAAATTTTTCAAAATTTCAAAAATAACAAAAAACTACTCACTGTTGTTGCAAAATGATATACTGAATCACATTTATCCTTTATTCATGAATTCCACACAGTTATATCCTGTTAAACTGTCGATAGATCATACAACGTGTTCGCGCTCACGAACTATTTTTTTCTGCACTTTCCCTTTGAAAAGCTTTTCACAACACTTAAACCCAGCTCGCAGTCGCCATTTGATGTATATTTAAGCTAACTTACCAATTATGCTGTGATCGGCAAGGCTTAGGTTCTAGGTTTAAGTATAACACTCTCTTAGCTTCTCTTAGTCTCTGCAATATATCTGTGACACTCGTCTGCAACTGTCTTTTACACGAGAGGGATTACTCCGCACACACACTTCCGGTTGGACTCTCTGGTTCTCTCGTCCCAGTCCGTACTCGTCATGTCTAGCTTACGTAACCTTACCACACCTTCAAGAGCAGTTAAATTTCCAGTGTTTCACGGAGAGAATGTTCAAATATGTATAGAGTAATTTGAAGGCTTCAAAAACAATGTTGTAAAGTTAACTCACTCTGTGGTTAGCCACGAATTGTGTCCTAGATGACGTTTGTCCTTTGAAAAGTTCTCCAGAACTGGTATGACCTTGCAATGTTCGGTTTGAGATCCGTGTGAGCAGGGGAAAGGTAGCGATGATACGATGTTTTAATGTTCTTATGAGGTTAAAGATGAATAATCCTCCTAGACTGGAACACATAAATAGATTAAGAATATAATCAAACGAACTGTATAAATTACGGAACGGTGTAACAGAATATATCATGTTCATATGAGAACGAGAACACGTTATATGTACCCTGTGTTGTATTAGAAAGACACTTTCAGTCGGAATTGAGAACGTGCTACTTCGAATAGACACAAAAATTAAGGCTGATTGAACACGTCAATAAAAAATTCATGCATATTCCAGAGGCCAATCCATATCACGCTATATTGAAGTGACACACCTTTCAATAAAATGCAAAAAAAGTCAAAATAAATCAAAGTACTGAAGTACTGAACATCAGAGGACCTCAAGTTATGTTGAATTATTGATAAATGACAGGTGTTTATATTATACCTGCCGGACAGATATGTTCACCTTACAATATAGTACAAATAATATAATTTGCTATCATATCTGAGATACTGTCTTGAACTAGGAAACTTAACTTTGTGAATTATCAATGATTACGTGGTCAAATGAGAACTGTTAGATTGGCATAATGACCATATAGTTGCACACATACAAAAATCGTTAGCATATAACTTATAATAGAGAATCACCATAGCAAACATTTCTTCGAGTAGCTATATAGTCACTCACTGAACTATGAAAAAGAGGTTCAAGACAATCACATTAAAACAGATAAATTGTATTACTAATATTGGGGCTAAAGATACCAGATGAACAGCAAACTCATAAATCGAAAATAAACTTACATTCCATGACTGAAACTGAAAAAGACATGCAGACCAATAAAAGTACACTAGAAACAACATAGAAAACTAAAGACTGAGCAACACGAACCCCACCAATCCATGGAGGTAATCTCAGTTGCTCTGGATGGGTACAAGCAGATCCTACTCTACAAATGGCATTAATTAACAATGTTTGTACATTTAGTATCCAGGTCTTCTATTTTTTGAAACATTTAGCTTTTGGATCAATTGCTAATTAAATGGATGTTAACACACAGCAAGATTACTATCCCTTATTCTAGATTTTTGTTGCAGTCAACACAAACTTTTTAAATGTTTATAAATAGCTTCACTGACTTATCTTGGTTTTATTTTAACACAGTCAATTGCAATCATTTATCCATTATATTTTTTTTTTAAATAGAAAAAATTAGCAGCTATACATGTACATTGTAGGTTCTGTTTTCTAATTAATTTATTAAATGGTTCATTGTAAATATTACAATGTTTTATATGTAGATAGCCTTTCGCTAATAATGGTATTTTTGTGAATTGAATTTCACAACAATTGGATAGTTGTTCAACTGTTAGTCTTTTTTTACTTTGTTCTGGATTTAATACTTTGGATACCATTGGTTTTAGCAATGAAAAAATTTTGCACAATACATATAGAAGTTCACAACTACCATATGAATGTGTTGGTCCTTAGTAAGAAGCCTGTAAGACAGGGCTTGTAATTATTTGGTGTATATCTTGATTTTCCGTTTGTACATTGATGTGGCCATTAGTTTTCTTGTATATATTGTTTAACATTTGTCATTTCATGGCTACTTCTAACTGATTTATGTAGTTTTTTTCTGATTGTAAAAATGTTGTATGGTAAGCTTTATTTCTTTTTCATCATTTTGTCTAGACATGCTAGAGCTTGGTTTTGTTTTAATTTTCATTGATGTATGTACATGTACATTTAACAACTTAAAACAGTATATATACATGTATAATCTCATTCCATCATTAATATTGGTCATTGTTGGTATATATATTTATCTTTAAGTTTAACAATGTACTATGAAAGAGCTATCTTCTAACAGATACTTAGTATTATGGTTATTGGTTAACCACTGATTCAAAGGACAAGCTTCACTAATTGCCCAAAATGACCATAAAACTTCGAAAAATTCACAATTTGGTTCATAAATGGGTCCATTTCAAAAGTCTTAACGCTCAATAAATCAGTTCTTTTCATAAAATAGATATAGGAAGATGTGGTGTGAGTGCCAATGAGACAACTCTCCATCCAAATAACAATTTAAAAAAAAAGGTAAACCATGTAGGTCAATGTATGGCCTTCAACACGGAGCCTTGGCTCACAACGAACAACAAGCACATTTTATGTTCCAAATTTGTAAAAATGTGATGATTTAGGACAATTTTCAGACCTGAAAGCTTTATGCCTTTATATTAGGAATAAAGATTTGGCCGCCACCTACCATCCAACATGTTTTGTAACCAAAAGAATACAAATCTGATATACAAAATGTATATATATAATTCATCAATATAAAAAAAATGTGGATCTTGGATGGCAGCCAAGGTTATTTATGCCAAAAACAATTAAAGTTTTACCATAGTTATCTGTGGTATAGTTTTCACAATTTTTCAATTGTTTTGTTGTGTATGATTTCGAAAAGAAAAATAAAGATGGCAAGACCTGACAGAGCCCGCCTGATTTTTTTAAGTGACATATGAACAACAGAGTCAGTGTGGGGCCACTAAGCTAAACTGCCCGCTTTGCACCAGCCAATATAAATGAATGCCTAGGGTGGGAATCGAACCCACATACACCCACTCTGTTGTCCCTATATTTTTAAATGAACAAAAAATTGTTAAGAACAAATACAAAACAAGATGCTCCGCAGGGCACAGCTTTATACGACCGCAGAAGTTGAACCCTGAACAGTTGGGGCAAGTATGGACACAACATTCAAGCTGGATTCAGCTCTAAATTTGGATTGTGATTAAATAGTTGACACAGAATGAATGTGGTCTAATGAACTTAAAAAATTTTTTTTTGCCTTTGAGCAATTCACTATGCTGTTGAATATTAATCCTCTCAAAAAAATATTTGAAGAAATCTTCTTTTTATATATGAAATCTGAAATAGAAAAATTGAACCCCCCCCCCCCCCCCCAATTTTTTTTCACATCCCCCTTTTCCTTATTCCAAAACTGATCTCAATTCAAATTTCTAATGGAGTTTGCAAACAATAACTACTCTTTTAAATAAATCATAAAATATTGAAATGTAAAAAAAGTGCTTGTTATCCGGGGTCATTTTACCGCATGGTATTTTGACCCCGGGTTCAATTTTTAGGGGGTTCAAAATACCATATGACACCGGCAATGAAAAATTCATGTCAAAATTAGGTGTCAAAGTTCCCCCCAAAATTTGCTCTCAAAATCCAGACGTAATCAAAGAGCAGATTGCTTTGAGGGATACGATTGCCGTTGTTTCATTGACACATGTATACATGTAGCTGGATAATATTATTTTCAAAACTAATTCAACTGTAAAATAGTTACAAAATAGCCAATCACGGATAAAAGTGTATGAACAATGTAATTATGCCTATTGTGTTTTATTTTTGTACTATCAATTCCAAGTTTACTTTCCACAGCAGTCACTGAGACTCAGAGTGAGAGAAGGTATTTCACTTCGTATCTTATCACCTATTTTCCTACGTTAATTCTAGGAGGAACCCCATTCCTAACTCTTTAAATATTTAATTTCCTTTGGGTCAGTGATCATGACTCCTTTCCGTACACATTTATCGGTTTAAATTGCGATCGTTTTTAATATAATACGACGTTTATTGACAGAACGGGCTAATACTCGATGTGTTGTTTTGATTCAGAATTCACAGAAGTTACTTCCGGAAGGGAGACAACTCGAAACGATAATATGGAAGACTCCATTTCGCCTGAAGGGGTGCTCTACGATGTAGACTATATTTATTTTAATTTAAATGATGCGTATGATTTAAAATTATGCAACAACAATAACCCTCAATAGCAGACATACATAGAAAAGATCCCATGAGTTATAAATTAATTAATTGAGTGGTGAATCCAGAGCAACCATTCAATCTAAAAACCCCTTGAAGTCAAGAAAACTATACGCATGCGCATAATTTCCAAAACAAACCCTGTAGCAAGAACGTATATTAAACGACCTAGATGGTTCTCTATTTCTTTATGGAAGTACATACACAAATATCAGTTTCATAACGGTAATATATAAGAAAAACTCCACTTCAGTTCTTATACATGTATGACAGAAATATATAGATTTATCGGAATTCAGAGAACTCTCGCATTTTATCAAAATCTGGGAATTCGGCCTCTGACGTGTTTCTTAATTTATAAATACACTAAATATAAATACTGCTTAATTCTGATTTTCCGTGTTGTTAAATACATGCATATAAGTCAAGGGAATTATCAAACATGAAGATTATGAAAAGAACATTATAGGAAAGTTGTTTAAGTTCAATCCCTTTGTTTGTTTTTACCTTTTAAAGCAAGACAATCATGAGAATCTGAGATGTTCCTTAATGTTTAGAATAAAACGATTGACGTGAGGGCAATGCTCTGAGCCACCCGGCCGGTGTAAGTCTACAGATTCAGTGGCGTAGCCAGGGTTAAATTGATGTGGATGCAAAATTTTTGGGGACCATTTTATGCAGAAAATTATATTTTTCGGATGATTTTCCCTGTATGTATGTGTACTCCACTAAAATCAGACACTGGCTAGATTTTTGTTTAATTTCAAAATACCCTACAATATATATATTTCGATTTTTTTATTATTGTTTTCTCGAAACTACCATCATTTAATTCATAATATTTGATGAAAGAGTTTCAAACCCAATCTCTTATTTGACATCTCAAAAACAAACCCATTACAGCGACACTTATGTTTATAGAACTTCGAAACATAGGAACCGATGTGACTTCACTGTGACTTTCCCGGAACATTATTACTTGTCTCAAGGCGTTACAGGGGACATGGAAATACCGGTCGTCCGTCCGTCCTGTCTTGTTTACGCTGTAATGTGTGAACATGTACAATTATTGCAAGATTTTTGTGAAATTTGTATCATCAGCAATGTTTGACACTAACACAAATAAGTCCTGATCAAATATTGGTAACCAATTATGATCCGTGAAACATAAATTATAATGGAAATCCTATTGCATTTGCTAGATGAAGCTTTTATTTCTCTTGAGCATGTTGAGATATTAAAAAAATGTATAAAAAGTGCATTTTTAGCCCTTGTTTCTTGGATAGATAAAATATGTGCAATGCGGGGACATTGGAACTCTGTTCTTTTATTGAATAAAAATATTTGAACCTAAATAGAAAGGGGTATTTATAAGCCAAGGAATTATCACACTCCATTTCAGTAAATACTAGTAGAGTTGCTATGTCATCGCTTGGCTCAATTTTAGACCAAACCAGTCTACATGTCTGCGTATCATCATCCCCTGCGCTTGCCGCAGCCGACGACGTAGACTTTTACGAAAGAGTCGAGAGTACTTTTCTGCGATGTATCCATGTTGTTTACATAAACTAAACGATCCTAAAGGAAAAACCACGCATACTGCTTCGGAAATGATTGGACACTATTCTCATATCCTCACCCTTGTTACATTCGGATACCTCTGTGTGTATCTGCTGTGAACACAAGAAATAATATATATTTTTTTAGTCAAAATGATGTGGATGCTTGAGCATCTGAGCATACATACAAGCTACGCCACTGAGATTGCTTGAAAGCAATCGTATACCAAAAAATGGCTTCAGCGTTATGACGTTGTAGGAAGGCGTCCCAGAAAAAAAAAAAATAGCCTTTCCAGGTCCGTCATAATTATTTGGACTACCAATATATCTTTTGGCTAGTAAGTTAGGAAGGGACTTACAGGCACTTGTTTCTGTCAATGAGGGGTTTATTACCCACACCCATATGAAAAATCACAAAATCACTTGATTTTTCGTAAGGGTGTGGATAGAAACTAAACACCACATCGACAGAAACAATTGCGTACCATCACTTATGACATGTATGGTAATTCAGTATTGTAAAATTTGATTTACCCAGACTCTGTCATTTCAGTGTAAAGAAAGACGAAGATTCTATGAATATGACATATAAATATAAACAATAAAATCAACCAATAATTAAATATAACTTACATATTCAAAGTCATTATAAATTTCTGTTTTTCATTCCAGTTTTTACAAGGAACATAATTTACATATACTTGTGCAACAAACTTAGTCGGAGAAGGAACGAAAATCCGAAACAGTATCTTAAAAAAAAAAATAGTTCCACGTGTGTGTGTCTCATTGGTGGATCCATCGGGGGGTTCCGGTGTTGGCACCCCACATTTTTGGCTGATCAATGCATTTGAATGGGATATATAGTTGGAACCGGACCCCCCCCCCCCCCCCCCCCCCCCCCCCCCCCTTGGCTGGTATTTTCAAAATGGCGACAGGAAACGTAAACAGAGAAAATATTTTCATATTGTGCCAGATTAAATATTCCTGGTTTTGCTACGATAATATGATATACAAATATGCTACAAACGTTTAAAAAGGTTACTCCAAATCAAATAATTGAAATATAATTACCTTTCCGTGTAAAAATGTGTGAATTGATTTCCTCTCGATTTTCTACACGCTCGCTCTTGCCCTCTTGCGCACTCGTGGTATTCATCCGCAACAACAATTTTTCGACACGTCATTGATATTGAAGATCGTTTGATTAATATACAAATATTTCTAACGACAAAACATTTTCGCATTATAAATTTGCATTTAGAAAAATTAAAAAAACTAAGTATCCATTGAAAACATGAATTTAAAAGAAGCGATACGGAATTTTATTCTGCACTATATAGGTCCGCGGGTCTATAATGTCGGTTATTATTCCAAAACTAATTATATATGCATCTCTTTGATCTTTGAAAAGTAGGCGATGGCAATACACCCGAGGGGGCCTCTGATGTAAAAATGCTCTTTCTAGGATACTGTGGCACCGTATTGTCATTTTTGTTTACTCAGGAACATCTCATTCTTACATTTTTCAAGGGGAGAATATAAAGGTAGCAAAATTATTGTCATGGCTAAATAACTCTTAACTGACACAATTTCAATTGTCCAACCCATTAACAGACTTCATTCCCATAATTTTCACTAAAACGTGGTATTATTCACGTTATTTTACAATTATGAATATTTACTAATATTAATTAATTGTTTTGGAAATATTATTTTTTGTCCTTTAAACCCCAGTCCCACTAGACCACGATCACACCACGTTCACCGCGATCTAAAATAAATTTAGATCGTGGTGAGGTCGCGGTATGAGCGGCATGAAAATGTTAATTTTCGTTGTTTTCACGATGCTACTACGTCCTTATTACGCTTCTACAACGATCCCGCTACGATTAAACCACGTTCTCACCGCGCTTATTCTGCGATCTCACTACGCTTATAAAGATCTTTCTACGCTCTTCACGTTCTCACCACGACCATACCACGAGTTATCCGATTGCAACACGATCTTACTGCGATTATAGCACGTTCTTACCACGATTATACTACGTTCATACCGCGATCTTACTACGTTCTCAGCAATACCGTCAATATCGTGTTTCATATCAATATAGTTCCATTCCTTCTATTTCTGAATAAAACGGAGATTTCTCGGAAACAATACAGTCATGCCATCAAAATCTACCAGAACACGTGGGCGTGGTGGTAGAGGTGGACGTAGAGGCATAGGGAGCAAAGTATGAACGCCATACTAAACTCCAAATCGTACACAAGAAACTAAAATTAAAAATAGTACAAGATTAACAAAGGCCAGAGGCTCCTGACTTGGGACAGGCGCAAAAATAGTGGGGTTAAACATGTTTGTGGGATCACAACCCTCCCCCTATACCTCTAGCCAATAAAGAAAAGTAAACGCATAACAATACGCACATTAAAATTCAGTTAAAGAGAAGTCTGAGTCTGATGTCAGAAGATGTGACTAAAGAAAATAAACAAAATGACAATAGTACATAAATAACAAGAGACTACTAGCAGTTAACTGACATGCCAGCTCCAGACTTCAATTAAACTGATACTATACACATAAGTAGTATAATAATTGTCATCAAGAGATGTCGAAACGACCAATCAAACCTAAATTACAACTTATTACTGGTCCATAAAGCTCAAATGACGATATTTTAGTGAACGATAGCAGAGATGACACAGATGTGTCAATATATATAGGAAGATGCGGTATGAGTGCCAATGAAACAACTCTCCATCAACGTAAAAATCTATAAAAGTAAACTATTATAGGCCAAGGTACGGCCTTCAATACGGAGCCTTGGCTCACACCGAACAGCACGCTATAAAGGGCCCCCAAAAATACTAATGTTAAACCATTTAAACGGGAATTCCAACGGTCTAATCTATATAAAAACGAGAAGCATGGTTCAGCCGTTAGAGCAAATGGATAAATACATTCAGACAAACAAAATCTAGGGAGTTTTTTTTATATATTTTATGTGAAAATGACAATAATAATGATGGTCGTAGTGTGAACGTAGTAAGGTCGTGAGAAGAACGTGATGAGGACGGCAAGGGCGTGCTAGAATCGTACTATGGTCGTGAACAGCGTGGGAAAGTCGTAGTGGAAGCGTAGTTGGGTCGCGGTGAGAACGTGATGGTCGTAGTAAGGTCGTGATCATGTCGCTGTGAGATCGTAGCGCAATCTCTCCGAATAGAATCACGCTTTCGCTACGCTCTCGCTACGATTGTACAGCGACCTTTGCGATCTAACTACGATCTTAGTGCGCTCTCACTACGCTTTTACTACGACATAATTTCGCCACGACCGCACTACGATTGTTTTGAACATGTTCAAAGTTGGCCACGCTCTTCACGATCTTGAAGACCTCACCACGACCGTGGTACGACCTTACTGCGACCTACACGATCGTACCACGATCATCAAAATTTGCATTTTTTTCACAGATCGTAGTGCGATCGTGGCCTAGTGGGACTAGGGTATTAAATGATATCTAAATTAATTTGTTTCGACTTTTATCAAAAATTTGCTATGCGTATAAACATAAACACTACATACTATCGCGACGCCTTTTAGTTTTACTGAAAACTGCGCAGACTAAGAAATGTTTTTACAAGTGCAAAATGTTCTATGATAGATATCATTTTGTCAGACACTTTACTTTTTTTGATTTTGTTCTTATAACATGCCAAAAATCTGTATATTTAATAGAGTTTAACATTAAATTAAGCGTTTTACTCTTAACAGACGTATAGCCAACCCAATTAACAGACCAATCGCCCATATAGCCGCATACTCAATATAGATTAACCGACCAATCTCTCGGTTAGCCGAGTGTCGGCCGTGTCTTGGTGAGGGTTTACTGAACATAGAACAATTGACAGTGAATAGCGAAAAGAGAAAAAAAATTCGCACAAATAAAGGATAGCGAAAATGAGGAATTAAATAAAAAGGAAGGAAACAATAGGAGAAGAATGAGATCAGAGAAAAATACATATAAAATAAAGAAGTCAGAAATGAAAACTTCAAGACCCCTTCACCAGAAAATTTCACCGGCCTATCGAGTGTTCACAGCGAGATTTCATTTCCGTGTCAGATGTTTATTTGGATATATCATCTTCTTGTCGAGGGTTCCTTGGGAGAAGATCGTCTTCAAATATCGACTGTTCATAGCGAGATTCCATTACCCTGTCCAGGATAATTCACTGTAATGGTAGTTAACGGACTCCATTGACGAGAACCATAGACCCAGCGCCCAAGACTTAAAACTATTAAAATATATATATATATTCAGTTTTCATGTATAAATTGCATAAACTTGCTGAAGTTCCAGTCCAAGTTACTCACTTCTAACTATTGTTCTAAATTATTTTATCTTACAGTGGGCTTAATTTTTCCAACATTGGAATGTTATGAAGTTATGATACGACTTCTGTAAATATTAATATAGTTTTTTAATTAAAATTTAATACATGGAAATTACTTTTGTGAAGATAAATGATGGGTACGCCCAAGCATGTTCTACATTTTTTAAAAGCTGAAAGTAACCTGGCTGTCAAAAATCAGGTGTCTGTGCTTTGGGAGGTAAGGGGCAAAGTTTCACATAACTATAAAGGAGGGTCGAAAGATACCAATGGGACAGTCAAACTGATGTTATGAAAATAAACTGACAACACCATAGCTTATAAAAAGGCAAACGGACAAATAATAATTGACGATTTATCATTTTTCTTTCTCAAACATTTTCTGAACATTCTATCTCTCTCTCTTTCACCCAGGCACACACACTCTATGTCACATACTCTTTCCCTTTGCGACTGTTTCTTTACACGCACACATTATCATAAACCCCGTACACTCCTACTTTCATACAAAAACCACAACTTTCAATTTCGATAATTTAAATGTTTAACTATTTTGATACTATATCATATTTGGAGGACTGTTTTTCATAAAGCAATCAGCATTGCCATGGGAACTAACCATATGGCACTTCTTTCCAAATTATTCCTTAATTCTTTTGTTGGGGACTCCAGGAACTTTCTATAAAATAAAGTTAGCAGTATCCTTTAATTTTACCTTCCGCTATATATATATACACACGATGTTTCCTCGCTAAATAATTCAAAATTTGGTGACTATGTTGAACGCATCTATTCATCGAACTTGAGATAAAGGATACAAAGGATACAACAGATCCAGTTAAGTTTGCCTGAAATCGGGAGTAACATCTAGACACTACCAATGAGGAACAATTGAAAACAAAACTTTACAACAAAAGATATAATTTCAGCTTCCAAATTGGGAACTTTCCGTTTCTTTGTAGCAACATTCCAGCATCACCTGCATACGGAGCATACATCTCCCAATCGATACGATATTCCCGGGATAGTAATTCCTATCATGATTTCCTTAATAGACGGTTGCTGCTTACAAGAAAGTTAAAAAAAACAACAACCTAGAGTTCAAAACGGGGAAGTAAAAATCATCCCTTTGTAAATTTTACGGACGCCAGCACGAATTGGTTACAGTTATGGAATATCCGTTTCGAAGATGATAACGGATATGTTCCTTATATCGTAAATGCAATACCATTACCTTTTCACGAATGTGACCTACCGAATTAGACATATTACCGGGTTTGTAATAACATGAGCTACACGACGTGTGCCACAGGTAGAGCATGATCTGCATGTTTACCCTTCCTGAGCACCTGAAATAATCCCTAATTTTTTGGTGGGTCTAGTCTTTAGTATTCTATGTTGTGTTTTGTATACTATTGGTTGTTTGTTTGTCTGTCTGTTTGTTTTTTAGCCATGGCGTTGTCAGTTAGTTTTCCACTGTCTAAATAAAGTCTAGGACCTTTCCAGAGTGTATTGAAGAGTGTCTTGATAGTTGGTACCTCATTTCCTTTTTTTAGGCCAATTTCTCTATTCTTTTCTCTTTTGTTATTCCATTTTTCTCTATTCACTATTCTTACGGCATATTTGCTTGATTATTCTCTATTCTGTAACACCGGAACCTCATTGAAGACAAGACAGTGCTGTCGGCCTGAAAGGTAATATTTTCTACTTTTTTTATATTCATCTGAATACCAAATATGAATAAGAAAATTGCGTGCCATTACGTTTTGACAAAGGTCTAAATAGTACCTTAAATATTTAGACGACAGACGAAATTTTTGTACATTGAGGCGATTTTCAATGTATCTGAGGTCTTCAAGCACCGGTCATTTTAAGTAAAAGATAGGACATGTCACTAATTTTTTTCTCTTTCTAGTCAGTGTATTTTTTTTAAGTGCGACCTTGTAAAAATACAAGTTACAATAAAAATGTATTGCTGTTAAAGATATTATGGTGGACTGTCACAACATGGTATGATTACAATCGCGTATTCTCCTTCTACCAGGTAAGGACTGAATTCAAAAACTGAATGTATTAGTTCCCTCGAAAGCTATGCGCAGTGTCGGACAACACAGAAAGTTTCTGTAAAATTATTTATACAAGTTGAGCAACACGGAACCTGTGTTTCTCCTATGTAAGAACACTACACCGTTATCAGGTGAAATTTAATAACTACCTGCAATCGGTTCCTTTACTATAATTTAATTTATCCATTTATCTTAAACAAGTATTAAAGTTATTGAAAGTGTTATCTGCGATTTTTGTTTCATTCAATAAATTCCCTTTACTATCAACCTCGCTTACCCTCAAATATTTGTGTTGTGTGATAGGTAGAATACAAACACTGTAACGACCGTCGTTGTTTACGTTTATGTTAATGTCTAATGGTTTTAACTTCTTTTTCATCTTCTGTGCCATCAGATCAATGGAGGAAAACAGATACTTTTTTTAGTTAAATTTTTATTGCAAAATAAAAAAAATAAGAGTTCTAACATTACCCCAAATGTGTTCCTCTCTTTCAGAACTTTTGCGGAATCGAACCATTATGCGTAATTTGATAATTAATTAAATGTTCAATCCTTTAAATTGTGCCCTATTCAGATGACTGTCGGACACGCCTAGATATGATGGGTCTTATCTTGAACAACCTTTTACATATATTTAACTTTACATTAACACAGTTACAGTGACCAATACTGCAGACAGAATAAAATATACACTCTAGTGATCTAGAATGGAAGGTAGGACATTTTAAAAATTTTTAATTCTTCAGTGAAGTGATTTTTTTTTCTCAAAATGATAAAAAATGTAAAAAAAAAAATTTCTTGTGAAAATCGCTTTTGAACAAAGAGTTTTCAATAAGTTCTAACTTATTTATTTATTTATTTATTGATTAATTGATTGATTTACTTGTTAATTGATTAATTAATTAAATTCGTTCATTCATTCATTCTTTCACTCATTCATTCATTCATTCATTCTTTCTTTTTTTTCGTTCATTTACATATTGATGGGAACAATGACTCCTATTGAATTGAATTGTGTAAACGTTCTAATCCACGTATACAAATTATTATTACTTTTTTCTTTTTCGGTAGTGTTTGTAAATTTATTACATGTTAGTGTGAGAACTCAAAATACCAAATGTCAAAATGTACAATGATCGACCTAAACATGAACATAAAACGAACTTTACCAAACGGTTTTGAATTTGCAGTAAAATTAAAGAACTTATTAATAGATTTAAGTATGGACATGGGGAATGTCTCAAAGAGACAACACACAGACCAAAGAGACGACACCTCGACCAAAGAGCAGAAAACAATTCGCGATGTATTCTTTTAACTGACATTCAAGACATAGAACAACTCATGAAGATTACATTTAACAATTCAAAGACATATTTTTCAGATATAAGGATCATCGTGGTTATGACCTTCTGCTGTTTGATAACTTTAGGTATGTAAATTGAACAACAGAATCCAATGCAATTTATCATTTACGTGAAGGTTCCATTTTGTTACTATTATTAAGATACATTTTCAGCACCTTATTGTGCAATAATAAAAAAAAAAGAGCGTCATGAGATTGTTAATCTTAAAAAAAAAAAAAAATTCTGGTGCAATGACATTCATTCTTATAACGTTATATTTCACATACCAAATTTAGCGAAAGAGAGACTAAAGATACAAAAGAGCCATTCAAACTCACAAGTTTAAAAAGAAACGAAAACAACTTGGCGAAAACAAAGTAAAATAACCACAATAAAAACAAATTTAATTATACTCAACGAACCATGATAACAAAACTTCTTCTAAAACTGAAAACTGGTAACATTTGTAATTTAAAAAATATTAGCAATGTTTGACCAACAGTGCATCGTAAAAAGCTTCAAAGTTTCTATTTCTTTGTTATATTTAATTTTCTTGAACAACAATATAATCAAGTAGTTTTAATTAGTGTGAGAAATATCCTTCAACTGTATTTAATGCATTTATTTGTAACGTTACAGATCATGTAATTTTGCAAATGACCAGTTCGAATTTTACCGAGGAAAACATCAATATTTCAACCAAAATTTCGAATAATGGAACACATTTCACAAAAGGTCAAACGGAGCAGAGTTCAACACCTATCATTGGGACAAGAGTTCTAACTAAAGAATCTTTGTTGATTTCAAAGCCGCCACAACCACCAATAACAAGTAAATTACAACCAACAAGTACGAATACAGAGCCGCCACAACCACCAATAACAAGTAAATTACAACCAACAAGTACGAATACAGAGCCGCCACAACCACCAATAACAAGTAAATTACAACCAACAAGTATAAGTACAAAGCAGCCACAACCACCAATAACAAGTAAATTACAACCAACAAGTACGAATACAGAGCCGCCACAACCACCAATAACAAGTAAATTACAACCAACAAGTACGAATACAGAGCCGCCACAACCACCAATAACAAGTAAATTACAACCAACAAGTACGAATACAGAGCCGCCACAACCACCAATAACAAGTAAATTACAACCAACAAGTACGAATACAGAGCAGCCACAACCACCAATAACAAGTAAATTACAACCAACAAGTACGAATACAAAGCAGCCACAACCACCAATAACAAGTAAATTACAACCAACAAGTATAAGTACAAAGCAGCCACAACCACCAATAACAAGTAAATTACAACCAACAAGTACGAATACAGAGCCGCCACAACCACCAATAACAAGTAAATTACAACCAACAATTACGAATACAGAGCCGCCACAACCACCAATAACAAGTAAATTACAACCAACAAGTACGAATACAGAGCAGCCACAACCACCAATAACAAGTAAATTACAACCAACAAGTACGAATACAGAGCAGCCACAACCACCAATAACAAATAAATTACAACCAACAAGTACGAATACAGAGCGGCCACAACCACCAATAACAAATAAATTACAACCAACAAGTACGAATACAGAGCCGCCACAACCACCAATAACAAGTAAATTACAACCAACAATTACGAATACAGAGCAGCCACAACCACCAATAACAAGTAAATTACAACCAACAAGTACGAATACAGAGCAGCCACAACCACCAATAACAAGTAAATTACAACCAACAAGTACGAATACAGAGCCGCTACAACCACCAATAACAAGTAAATTACAACCAACAAGTATAAGTACAAAGCAGCCAAAACCACCAATAACAAATAAATTACAACCAACAAGTACGAAAACAGAGCCGCCAAAACCACCAATAACAAATAAATTACAACCAACAAGTACGAATACAGAGCCGCCACAACCACCAATAACAAGTAAATTACAACCAACAAGTACGAATACAGAGCAGCCACAACCACCAATAACAAGTAAATTACAACCAACAAGTACGAATACAGAGCCGCTACAACCACCAATAACAAGTAAATTACAACCAACAAGTATAAGTACAAAGCAGCCACAACCACCAATAACAAGTAAATTACAACCAACAAGTACGAATACAGAGCCGCCACAACCACCAATAACAAGTAAATTACAACCAACAAGTACGAATACAGAGCGGCCACAACCACCAATAACAAGTAAATTACAACCAACAAGTACGAATACAGAGCGGCCACAACCACCAATAACAAGTAAATTACAACCAACAAGTATAAGTACAAAGCAGCCACAACCACCAATAACAAGTAAATTACAACCAACAAGTACGAATACAGAGCCGCCACAACCACCAATAACAAGTAAATTACAACCAACAAGTACGAATACAGAGCCGCCACAACCACCAATAACAAGTAAATTACAACCAACAAGTACGAATACAGAGCCGCCACAACCACCAATAACAAGTAAATTACAACCAACAAGTATAAGTACAAAGCAGCCACAACCACCAATAACAAGTAAATTACAACCAACAAGTACGTATACAGAGCCGCTACAACCACCAATAACAAGTAAATTACAACCAACAAGTATAAGTACAAAGCAGCCACAACCACCAATAACAAATAAATTACAACCAACAAGTACGAATACAGAGCGGCCACAACCACCAATAACAAGTAAATTACAACCAACAAGTACGTATACAGAGCCGCTACAACCACCAATAACAAGTAAATTACAACCAACAAGTATAAGTACAAAGCAGCCACAACCACCAATAACAAATAAATTACAACCAACAAGTACGTATACAGAGCCGCTACAACCACCAATAACAAGTAAATTACAACCAACAAGTATAAGTACAAAGCAGCCACAACCACCAATAACAAGTAAATTACAACCAACAAGTACGAATACAGAGCGGCCACAACCACCAATAACAAGTAAATTACAACCAACAAGTACGAATACAGAGCCGCCACAACCACCAATAACAAGTAAATTACAACCAACAAGTACGAATACAGAGCCGCCACAACCACCAATAACAAGTAAATTACAACCAACAAGTATAACTACAAAGCAGCCACAACCACCAATAACAAGTAAATTACAACCAACAAGTACGAATACAGAGCCGCCACAACCACCAATAACAAGTAAATTACAACCAACAAGTACGAATACAGAACCGCCACAACCACCAATAACAAGTAAATTACAACTAACAAGTATAAGTACAAAGCCGCCACAACCACCAATAACAAGTAAATTACAACCAACAAGTACGAATACAGAGCCGCCACAACCACCAATAACAAGTAAATTACAACCAACAAGTACGAATACAGAGCCGCCACAACCACCAATAACAAGTAAATTACAACCAACAAGTACGAATACAGAGCCGCCACAACCACCAATAACAAGTAAATTACAACCAACAAGTACGAATACAGAGCCGCCACAACCACCAATAACAAGTAAATTACAACCAACAAGTATAACTACAAAGCAGTCACAACCACCAATAACAAGTAAATTACAACCAACAAGTACGAATACAGAGCCGCCACAACCACCAATTACAAGTAAATTACAACCAACAAGTATAAGTACAAAGCAGCCACAACCACCAATAACAAGTAAATTACAACCTACAAGTACGAATACAGAGCCGCCACAACCACCAATAACAAGTAAATTACAACCAACAAGTATAAGTACAAAGCAGCCACAACCACCAATAACAAGTAAATTACAACCTACAAGTACGAATACAGAGCCACCACAACCACCACTAACAAGTAAATTACAACCTACAAGAACGAATACAGAGCCGCCACAACCACCAATAACAAGTAAATTACAACAAACAAGTACGAATACAGAGCCGCCACAACCACCAATAACAAGTAAATTACAACCAACAATTACGAATACAGAGCCGCCACAACCACCAATAACAAGTAAAATACAACCAACAAGTATAAGGACAAAGCAGCCACAACCACCAATAACAAGTAAATTACAACCAACAAGTACGAATACAGAGCCGCCACAACCACCAATAACAAGTAAATTCCAACCAACAAGTACGAATACAGTGCCGCCACAACCACCAATAACAAGTAAATTACAACCAACAAGTATAACTACAAAGCAGCCACAAACACCAATAACAAGTAAATTACAACCAACAAGTACGAATACAGAGCCGCCACAACCACCAATAACAAGTAAATTACAACCAACAAGTACGAATACAGAGCCGCCACAACCACCAATAACAAGTAAATTACAACCAACAAGTATAAGTACAAAGCAGCCACAACCACCAATAACAAGTAAATTACAACCAAAAAGTACGAATACAGAACCGCCACAACCACCAATAACAAGTAAATTACAACCAACAAGTACGAATACAGAGCCGCCGCAACCACCAATAACAAGTAAATTACAACCAACAAGTACGAATATAGAGCCGCCACAACCACCAATAACAAGTAAATTACAACCAACAATTACGAATACAGAGCCGCCACAACCACCAATAACAAGTAAATTGCAACCAATACAGACAACAAATTCTTCATCCCCTAGTCATATCACGACAGATGAAAAGACAACAACAACAACACCGTCATCTCCTAATCAAATCACGACAGATGAAGTTACAATAAAAATGACATCGTCATCTCCTAGTCAAATCACGACAGATGAAAAGACTACAACAATAACATCGTCATCTCCTAGTCATATCACGACAGATGAAAAGACAACAACAACAACACCGTCATCTCCTAGTCAAATCACAACAGATGAAGTGACAACAAAAATGACATCGTCATCTCTTAAAACTACAAAACCAAATACGACACCAGATTCACCGACAGCAACATCTATAGCCAAAAAAGTTACAGACGGTAAGTACCTTGAAGCAATTTATGTTGGGCAATTTACATTTGTTATAAAGAAAGCCATAGTTCAGTAGCAATTTAAACCCTCAAAATATCCGTGTATAATGTTTAATGTTATTGATACCAATTGGTCGATACCCCCGCTCGTGAAATGCCAGTCCGATCATGTATCATAAGAACAATAGCACAGTTGTTTGGTACTGGAACGCACATATGTACATTGTTTTATTGAAACTTACTGTTATGAAATTACGAAATCATTGAAGTCAGGAACGTATTTCACTCGTGAATAACTATGATTGTTTTCATGTAGAGTCGGATTTGCTGACCATTCTGGTGCATCTAAGATCATCATGAGTTTTGGTAGGGTTCTTTTCGCTAAATTATGTTTCTATGTTGTGTTTTGTTAACTGTTATTATTCTTTTAATAGTTTTCCCCCCTTTTATTCATTGTCATTGTCAGTTTGTGTTTCTCTTAATAAGTTTGCATCTCCCATTGATATATTTCACTTCCGTTTTAGTGATATCAAGTTTATCAGGTCTTCGAAATATCAATAAGGTTTTGAGTGACTAAAATTTGTTTCTTTAATCATCACCGAAAAGAGCCTTATTTTTATTAATGTCTTTCTTTGCTAGGATGAATTAAAATGGTACTAGTGTATTCATAGAATTAACATAATTTACAACAAAGGCAACAGTAGTATACCGCTGTTCAAAACTCATAAATCCATGGACAAAAAAACAAAATCGGGGTAACAAACTAAAACCGAGGGAAACGCATTAAATATAAGAGGAGAACAACGACATACCACTAAAATACTTTTTTTTTTATTGCATAAAATTGTAGGACCGTGTAAGAAGCCATTTTCTGTTATACAAGGAAGTTGTAGAAAACCATGCGCTGAGGACGATATATCTTGTGGGAGTAGCGGGAAATGTTACATAGATGATAATAAACTCCCCATATGTGTGTGAGTATATCTGATATATATACAGAACTATAATTCAAATGTACAAGGCCTCAGGGATAATGTTCGATGTACTACAATAAAGGCGGAAAATGTCAATCGGACAATCAAAACGAAAAAATCAAAGTGACTGACGAAACTTTGAATTAAATGGAAAGCGATGAAAAGACAATTCTTATATGTAATAAAGTGTTTGCCCTTTATGTCAATAGTTTACCCCTTATTGTCGCTCGTGGTAAAATTTTTAGCATACAGGGCCAACCTGTGGTAAAATCAATATTGCAGGGCCAATTTCAAGCCCCCGTGAATTATTTCTTTAACAACTCTGCATAAAACAAAAGACTGAACAAAACGAACCCAGCCACAATTGGAGGTGATCTCAGGTGCTCCGGAAGGATAAGTTCGATCCTGCTGTACACGTGCCACCCGTTGTGTCACTCGAAAAGTGTATTCTTAAATTCCACAATAATGCTTTATAAGAAGGTTTATTGAAAAAGACAAATCAGTACAACCTGCTACAGATTGAAATTGACTAACCAACTATAACCTCAGTCCTCGTAATTTACGTTGCACTGTCTAAACGTCCTTCTAAATGACGTCTGGACAAAGTATATATTGTTTAAAACAGTGACGATGCCCTAATGGCCAATAATTCCTAAATTGCTCCAATTAAAAAATCGACTTTTTAAAATAGATTCTTTCTATAATTAGAACACTGACGATGGCTAAATTTTCTTTTACAGATGTAATACAGATGACGGATTGTTTCAATATACTGGAGACAAATGTGGCGCAAAGGAGATGAAATCAAAATACGTCATCACGATAGCTGCTGGCGGTGCGGGAGGAATAATTCTGATTGTCTTATTCATAGTTTGTGGATGTTTTTGTTGGCGACGTTCACGTGATAGAAGTTACGCGTAAGTTTTACAGCAAGATTCACTTTTATTCATTTCATAAACAAGATAAATATTAAATTTCATTGTTTCAATTAATAGATGGTGGATTTTATTTAACCAAAAGGCAAAACATTTATGCATTTTAAAGCAGTAAAATGTGTAGCTACATAGTGTAGTTATATAGGATAGGACCTTTATCGAGACTCCGAGATCGGGTGTTTTTAAGCTCGGGATTTCGGGATTGACCCTTTCGGGATCCGGGATTTCTTTTTTTCAAATTTTGGGACCTTGGGATTTCGTATTTTTAAGCCCGGGATTTCGGGATTTCGTGTTTTTAAGCTCGGGATTTCGGGATCAGGACCCCTCCTACCCCTCCCATATATGTGTAGTTAAAAATATCAATCAATTGTTTCTATCTTTTTATATATTTGCAACCTTGGTTTAACAAATCTGGTATCTTTTAAGATTTAGAAAAAAACCAGTTATCTATAATGTAGCTTTTATATTCTTCTACCTAAATGATTATTTTGCTCATATATTACAGTAGTGAATGGGAATCTCTTAACGACTACCGTGTTTCAGGCAGGAACGTACAATACATTGATGGTTACAAAACAGATGGCACTTTTGGAAAAGGGAAAGATAACCCAGCATATGACAAATATTACAGAGAGGACGATTTCACAGAAAATGATAAAAAGGTAAAATGTTGTCAGAAAGTGCAGGCTTATATATAGAAAAGGATAAATGCAGGTAAAACGGAGGTGCGGAAAATACCAGAGGGAGAGTCCAACTCATAGATAAAAAATAAACTGACAAAGCCATGGCTAAAAAAGAAAATTAAGACAAACAGACAAGTAATAGTACAGAAGACACAACATAGAAAACGAAAGACTAAGCAACACGGACCCCACCAAAAACTGGGGGTGGTAAAAAAAAAAATAAGCAGTCACAATTCAAATTTACCAAAATTTCAAAATTCAGTTTTCAAATGCATTGGAAAAGATCATGAATGGAACGGCATAATCTTGCATAGACCCATGCACTCTTATTTGCACAAAACTTCCCGATATAGAAAATGGATTTGTGGGACAAATGCTCCAGTCTTATAAAAGTATGAATAGAAATGAAGAACCAGTAATACAAAACAATAATTCCATTATACACTTTTTTGTTGTGTTTGCAAATCAAATATGTTTCACGAAGAATCATTATGTATTGTGAGAAAAACAACTAACCCTGTTGAAGCCAGGGGAAATGTCTACCCAAGTAATGATACACTATCAAATGATTATAAGGAATAAAGGAATAATTCAAATAAAGGCAACAGTAGAATACCGCTGTTCAAAACTAGTAAATCTATGGACAAAAACAACGATGTATGTTATTTGTTTACAGGATATTGAAATTTCTCCTGACAACATTGTTAATCCATCTGAATTGTCAATGAAGGGTCCAAACGATCATGACAATCCAAGCTTTCTTTATGTAAGTATTATCATGACAATCCAAGCTTTCTTTATGTAAGTATTCTCCTGACAACATTGTTAATCCATCTGAATTGTCAATGAAGGGTCCAAACGATCATGACAATCCAAGCTTTCTTTATGTAAGTATTATCATGACAATCCAAGCTTTCTTTATGTAAGTATTCTCCTGACAACATTGTTAATCCATCTGAATTGTCAATGAAGGGTCCAAACGATCATGACAATCCAAGCTTTCTTTATGTAAGTATTATCATGACAATCCAAGCTTTCTTTATGTAAGTATTCTCCTGACAACATTGTTAATCCATCTGAATTGTCAATGAAGGGTCCAAACGATCATGACAATCCAAGCTTTCTTTATGTAAGTATTATTATGACAATCCAAGCTTTCTTTATGTAAGTATTCTCCTGACAACATTGTTAAACCATCTGAATTGTCAATGAAGGGTCCTAACGATCATGACAATCCAAGCTTTCTTTATGTAAGTATTATCATGACAATCCAAGCTTTCTTTATGTAAGTATTCTCCTGACAACATTGTTAATCCATCTGAATTGTCAATGAAGGGTCCAAACGATCATGACAATCCAAGCTTTCTTTATGTAAGTATTATCATGACAATCCAAGCTTTCTTTATGTAAGTATTATCATGACAACATTGTTAATCCATCTGAATTGTCAATGAAGGGTCCAAACGATCATGACAATCCAAGCTTTCTTTATGTAAGTATTACATTTTATGTAAGTCCCAATTCAGGAGCCTCTGGTCTTTGTTAGTTTGGTATGATTTTCATTTTAGTTTCTTTCATATATTTGGGAGTTTAGTATGACGTCAATTATCACTGAACTAGTTCACATTTTTGTTTAGAGCTAGAAACACTTAAAAACTGCATATTCCAAAAACCAAAATGTGAGTTAAAAATTATGTTGAAAATAGTAAATGAGGGATATGTTCGTCAAAGTATAACCCCACATTGACCCCTTATTCAAAACAGTTCGAGTTCTTAGTAATGCCATTTCAAAGATGTTTATCTGGTTAAAATGTAGGCACTTTGTAGGATTTTCAAATATAAAGTGTAATATTTTATTATCTCTAGAGCGACGTATGGAAACCAAGAAGTTTGCGATTAAAGCCCGATACCAGTTGAAGTAAGTACTATATATCAATGTACTAGAATAAACCATGATAAAGCTATTTAACTAGATACAAAAGAGGGAGGAAAGATACCAGAGGGACAGTCCAACTTATAAATCGAAAATAAAATGACAACGCCATGGCTAAAAATAAAAAGGCAAACAGACAAATAATAGTGCCGAAGACACCTCATTGAAAACTCAAAACGCAGCAACATTAACCCCATCAAAAACTGGGGGTGAACTCTGGTGCTCCGGAAGGGTAGCAGATCCTGCTCCACATGTGGCACCCGTGTACAAGATATGCGACACTTAACACGGTATAGCTTACGTATGTGAAACTCAATATCAAATATGTCGAAACAGCAGCAACAGTGTAATTCGAGTGTATATATTTCTTAATCACGGTGCAAAATTGGACGTATTAACTAAAATCAATATACATTTGGTATAAAACAAATTATCCAAAGCAAAATAGGTAAAGACAATAACCAAGTGAGTAAGATATGCACAATGGATAGCATAATATATGGGTATACCTTAGTACACAACAACACAAAATCACAAGCATAACACTAACAACATACTGCCTTTTAAATAGAAAAGTGTCCGAACCATCTATTTAAATAAATTAAAACCCGCGTTGAATTTTATGTATTTGTAAGGAAAATGACAGAAAAATTCGTGCACGAAATAATATCGGCAGTCAGTACTACCTTATTAAGTTTCAAATATTATGTGTTCATGTAACTGTATCTCTCTTTCAGAGGAATCCTGTCTGACAACAGAAACGACAAAAAAAATACTCATAACTGAACAATCGTCCATTACCAGAACGATAGATTGTCCGATCATAAAACTGTTCATTGCATACATTTTTGACTGTAAATATAAATAAAACAACATCAGCTACGCGTGGGAAAGAGGAGATTTATTAACAAGCATACAGGGAGCGTTTTGCATAAATGTATAATATTTTTTGTGTTTATTTCAATCTTTAGTGTGGAATTTGTTTTCCTTGCCTCCATATCATACGGCTACATGTATCTCTGATTATTGTAAAACTTCTTTTTGAGCTATTCGAATTTTATCAAGAGAAAATACTAATATCAGGAAGGTATGACCGACACTTCTGAATCCTAGCATAACATAAACGGTATCAAATTAAAATTGAGAATGGAAGTGGGGAATATGTCAAAGAGACAACAACCCGACCATAGAACAGACATCAGCAGGAGGTCACTAACATGTCTTCAATGCAGCGAGAAATTCCCATCAAATTGCCAGCACCTGATGTGCATTGCGAAAACAAATGTCTCTTCAGTGATGCTTAAATCCAAAATATTTAAAAAATCCATTTTTTTTAAAACCCAGTGATGTAAAAAAAAAATTACACTTTACTAATTGCATGCGTCTTTTAACCAACCACAAGGATTTGCAGGAAAAGTATCCTTATCTTTTCTAGAATGGTTTACAATAAATAAATGTAAGTATTCGAAATTAGTGTATGTACCAAAAAGTTAAAATGGATCATAAATCGCATTTGTTAGAAGCAGCTTTTATTTAATTTATTTGATTAATTAACAAAATCATTTGTAATATTTATATTAATATCTTATTATATCCTTATGACTTAATTGATCTATCAAGTATTACTTTATTTTTTATAATGTATATCGAATACTGTAGTATGTAATTTCACATGTTTCATCATCAAAAATAAAATAATTACAAAACAAAAGTGTAAGTACCATAGACGGAAAGGATTGAATAATTTTGAAAGGATCTTTTAGCAATTTTAACTTTTTAGTAAAGCATGATACATGCGGGATTACTAATCACTTTAATGAAATTTGTGTGGAAGTTATGCTAATGTCTACAACAAATGGTTCAATCACAAAAATACTGATCCCCGGAGAAAATTCAAAACGGAAAGTCCCTAATCAAATGGCAAAATTTAAAGCGCAAAAACATCAATCGGATGGTTAACAACTGTCAGATTCCTGACTTGGTACATGGATTATCGTTTGTAGAAATTGTTGGATATAACCTGGTTTATTCATAGCTGGTTAAACGTCTCAACAACCGACTATGATATGTTAACATTCCATACTCCATAGTAACTGCTAAATTAAATGTATAAGGTTAGGAGTTGGAAAGTAAACTAATGTCTGCTCAAATGCCAAAAGATGGACAGTAGTGCAAATATCTTCAGGTTAAACAATAGAAATTATCATTTTAGATTGGTTGAAGTATAACCTAATTTTAACTACGTGGTTGAAAAATTATTATAGAAAATCAAGAAGATTTGGTATGATTGCCAATGAAACGAGCCCCCACCAGAGTCCAAAATAAGTTTTAAAATATAGCATGGTCACAATACGCTCTTTAACAATGAGCTAAATCCATACCGCAATGCCAACAAAAAAGCCAACAGCCAGATTTATGTACAAAACAATAAACAAAAAACATATATAAAAATTATCAGAAACAATCCATTTCTTTCTATGGTTTATCGTCCAGGTATATGAACCCAGCCTGTGATCATTGTAGTTGGCAATGTTGTTGAATCTGAAAGAAAAAAAAATCTTTTTAATTACTGTTTCTCAAAAATTTGATATATATATAAGCAAGTATGTATCTACTGCTACTAACATAAACGGAATTAATGTTACTACAACGGATGCGCGTTTTGACAATTAAGTCTATTCGGTGATGTGTGATTTTTTATCATATGTTTACTATTGATATAATATTTACCCACAGTACTTGTTTCCTTGAAAATCTCATTCATTTTAGTCTTGAAGATTAAATTTGAGTGTATTTTATATTGGAGCAAAAATAAGCTGAAAACCAAACATTTTGCTGTTTGTGTAAACACGAAATCATCATTACATATATGTGCGTCTGACGAACTAAGTTATAAGCCAGGTATCTTTGTTAGTTGGTACATATTTTGAAGACCGTGTTAATTAAAATATCATACTGTTTTCCAATGTGTGTATATGGCACTTGTTTACAAAAAGTTCATTTATATGTGTGTTGGCGTTTGGTTTTTCTGCGGCTCAATGTTTCTGTTGTTCTGTTGTTTTTCTCTTAAAGTTGATGTGTGTCCCTCGGTTTTAGTTTGTAACCCGGATTTGATTTCTCTTAATCGATTTATGACTTTTGAACATCGGTATACTACGTTTGCTTTTATTATAAAAAAAGTAAAATCACAAAAATATTGAACTCCGAGGAAAATAAAATCGGAAAGTCCCTAATCACATTGCAAAATCAAATGACAAAACACATCAAAAACGAATGGACAACAACTGTCGTATTCTTGACTTGGTACAGGCATTTTGAAATGTAGAAAATGGTGGATTGAACCTGGATTCTACCATATTAAACTGGGAACATATGTCAATGCTGGTGGACGTTTTGGTTCTGCTGGTTTATCCAGTCCAGTACTCCACACTCTCGTGTTGACATGAACTATCATTGATATGTTTATTTTATCTGAATTTACTGTATATGAAATGTTCAATTATTTGAAACACTTACATTTTTCTATTCATTGAGTTATGGTTTGCAATAGCTGTATTTGGCACAAATATTGAAATTTTGTTTTTCAAAGTTGTACAACTACATGACTTTAGCCTTCCAACTGTTTTAATTTGAGCATCCCTGGTGAGTTTTGTGTAAACGAAATGGGCGTTTGGTGTACTTAATTCAAAACCTGGCCTCTCTGATGAGTTTTTACACATTTACCTATTCCTATTTTCGATGGGTCCAGTACGATCTGACATTGTTTTCCAGAATATATGATTCTATCGTTATCTGAGCTGGGACAGAAACACTGATAACTATTCTGCGTATTTCTACATATACCATTATTAATACAAGGAGAGCTCTGACATTGACCAGTACCTACAAAGTATAGAAAACGTGCACATTTAACATAATTGAATTCCAAATGCTTATCCTAAGTTAGAAGCATTAAATTATTTGGTTGTCGTCGTTTATTGCTGTTTATCATGTACTTAGCATTGATATAATAGCTTTTGCATATGTGTCATGACCAGAAGTACACAAGCCTTAATTTCTTACCCGGGCTGATAATCCATATCAGGGGCATCTCGTGCACAAAGCCACAATAGTGCAATTTACTGCCGGTATTTCCGATATCGGTTGTTTACTTTTCCATTGTGACGTCAGACATTTTTTATGACGACGTCGAAATTTACGGCAACTTTTTGGGGATAGGTTAGTACTTGCTAACAAATGCCATTGACAATTATTAATCATTTTATAGTACAACAAACATGGTGTAATAATGATCATAAAACTCTTCCATATTTTTAATTTTTCAAAATGCCTCTATAGGAAATAGCAACATGAATGAATATGGAGGTAGTGATGTTATTGTTAGGCAATTAAAGTGTATTTGTTGGATTAATTTTTATATAATTTTTGACTGTTTTAACTAATTTATTTGTTAATTTGCCATATATAAAACAATTGTCAGAAGTAAATGATAAAGCGATTAATACATGACCTTTTCCATATCGGCCCGGGTATCATCCTTCGACCCATTTCAGCACCTCGACTACGTCTCGGGCTGATATGGGGGTCTCGCTATGATACCCGGGCCAATATGGAAATGGCCATGTATTGATCTATATATATCATATTTTTTTTTTCGTTTATTGTTTTGTACAAAAACCTAAACATTGAGAAGGAGGAAAGTGAAATCTTTGTAAAAATTATGTTGAAGATGAAATCCAGTTTTTTTAATGCAATGTCTATGCTTAACAACAAAACGGTAACCCATATTTTGATCAATTAAAAAAATAAAAAAAACTCTTAGTAACATTTCTGATGAAAACAAATGAATAGACATCATTTATATAATTCATTAAGTTTTTAAACTACTGTTCATACATAGAAATGCACTACTGACCATTTGACTTAACGGCTGTTCCTGTTCATTTTTTTTATTATTGCATGATTTTTTTGTGTTCCAAGTGGAATCCATATTGCTGGGTTTTATTCACCAGTTGTGTTTATTTTATGCAGTTCTTTTCTTTAACAAATATGTTGAAGGCCGTACATTGACCTATAATGGTTTGCTTTTATAAATTGTTATTTGGATGGAGAGTTGTCTCATTGGCACTCACACCACATCTTCCCATATCTATGTTAAATGTTTTAAACAACTCGATGATTCAAATCGCTTTACGTTTTTTTTCGTCTTGTCGTCAACATCATACTGTAATTATTCTGCCCTAGTATCGGCACTGTAATTAGTCAATCAAATTATTTGTATTTGTATTTAATGTGTGTGTTGTGCCCTTTATGAACACTGAATCCGTACTGTTATGGTAACTTCTACGTCATTTGGTTTCTGATAGAAAGATGTCTGAGAGGCAGTCATGCCACCTCGTACTTGTTTATATGTTCCAGACCATATGAGTATTTAGACCGTATGCGTACAGTCCAGCTGACCAAACATGTTTTGGGATCATATTGTCAAATGTAAACAAACATTTATCAAAATCTTTATTTTCAGTTATACATAAAGGCAACAGTAGTATACCGCTGTTCAAACTCATAAATCCATGGACAAAAAACAAAATCGGGGTAACAAACTAAAACTGAGGGAAACGCATAAATATAAGAGGAGAACAACGACACAACACTACAATACAAATTGATATTAATACAATTAGATGAATAATGTGAATGAGCGAACACGAGTTTAATTGTATATCCGTGAATTATAATTTGTTACTCTGTTCCAAGGTGACACTTGCTTCTGCAAAGAACGACATTTATTTTTACATTCACATGTTTTGTTCTAACAAAAAGCAATTGTCCATCCACATTATGTTAACTTCCGGTAACTTCAATTTCAATGAGCATACTGGGCTGTAATTAATGCATTACTGACATGTCCAGACCGTACGGATACGGTCCAAATACTCATACGGTCTGGAACATATATATATATATACAATGAGTGAGTGAAAGCAGTTGAAATCGTTCGTTAAGAAGCATTGACATATTTAATATTATTTGAGAAATCATATACAAACTGAATATTTGATGTGACAATGACAATGCAACACAGTTGGAAATTTGATAACAAATTGCTCAAACAACAATTCGCCGTATTTGATTTTCCTACCTTGCATTGTATTTAATGTTGTTCTTGCTGGTATTGGTGCTGTTGTTGTTGTTGTTGTTGATATAAGTGGCGAAGACGATGAAGCAGACGACTGTTGACTGCATGAACTGTCTCGTTGCACTGGGTGTCCAATCAATCCAAATCTCATTGATATATGTTTATGGTAATTGAGAGGATTTATACGCAGACATTTTACAACATAAGGTTTGTCAAAAGTATTGGTAACTTTGGTGTTTTCGTCGGAGTTGCCAGTAAAGAGCTATGGAAAATCCAAATGAATTTTAAGTACACTAAGATTTCAAGACTAAAAATATTTTCCTGACATATATATACAACGATTAATGGTATTTAGTAAGTAAGCTAATTGTTAAGGATGTTTGCTCCTCTACTTTTTGAATTTTTGCCCGATTTCGGAATCCTCTGGTTTTATCCATGTATTAACTTTAAAAACATTGCCCACTAAACCCTACTTTTCTCTTCATATTTTTATTAAATATAATTTAAAAAGCAATATTTCAAAATCTTATGAAATCCATGTTATTTTTTATAGTTTTTTTTTAACAAAAAAGGTCCAATGTTAAGTGAAGGAAAAATCTAGAAAAAATTATTTCCCGCCAAATTTTCAACGGCTTATATCTCGAAAACTAGGACACGGACCCTCAATTTTTTTCTGCTTTTTAAGTTTCTTTATTTATATACTTTCAATTTATAACAGTCTTTTAAAAAGCTTGTTATTTTTAAACAGAGTAGCGAATAACCTGAAGTAAAAACTTATCACGATAAAAAGATTAAATCTCATTATTATATTAGAACAATAGACCACTTTGTCCTTCACCGCAAAAGCCTCGTCAATTGTGTGCGCCTTTATGTCGTCATTTACCAGATTGAGTTAATCGCCTGTATCCCTGCACTATTAACGTTCATCAAGCGTCTAAGAGATCGTCATTGTGCAGGATAAACTAGAAATGATGTTCGTTCCGTATGAACTTCATCAAAATTCATCAACCCGACCATAAAAAAAACCCCACAACAGCAGAAGGTCACCAACAGGTCTTCAATGTAGCGAGAGATTCCCGCACCCGGAGGCGTCCTTCAACTGGCCCCTAAACAAATATATACTAGTTCAGTGATAATGAACGCCATACTAATTTCCAAATTGTACACAAGAAACTAAAATTAAAAAAAACTAACAAAGGTCAGAGGCTCCTGACTTGGGACAGGCGCAACAATGCGGCGGGGTTAAACATGTTTGTGAGATCTCAACCCTCCCCCTATACCTCTAGCTAATGTAGAAAAGTAAACGCATAACAATACGCACATTAAAATTCAGTTCAAGAGAAGTCCGAGTCTGATGTCAGAAGATGTAACCAAAGAAAATAAACAAAATGACAATAATACATAAATAACAACAGACTACTAGCAGTTAACTGACATGCCAGCTCCAGACTTCAATTAAACTGACTGAAAGATTATGATTTCATCATATGAACATCAGGCACAATCCTTCCCGTTAGGGTTTTAGTATCATACCATCATAACATATATGAGAAAAACATAACCCGTGTCATGCCAACAACTGGTTTTTGAATAAATGTGTTTAGTTCCGATGCAAAGACCCTATTAGTGAATCAATATTAACGCCAAAATATGCAATCTTTAATGACCTGACAACAGTATCGTAACTATATCCCTTCTTAATAAGTCTATTTAAAGGTTTTGTTAGTTTTTGAGGTGAATACTGACACCTTTGTGCTTTATAAAGAATATTTCCATAAAAATTGGATGTGAAATACCTGAACGTATAAGAAGTCTGCATGTTGAGCTATATTTACGAATGATGTCCTTATACCGATGATAAAATTTAGTAAATGTTTTGACTAGTTTGTCATATCGAAAACCCTGGTGTAATAATTTTTCAGTAATACATAAATTTATCTCGTTAAAATCTAAAACATTGTTACATACACTAGCGCCGCTTTTACTATGTAGTACAAAAAATCTGTTGCAATCATGACTATAAATTATGCGATATGCCACAACCCATTCCTGGCAACAACCATTTCTACCTTGAGTTACTATGCCTGTTAAGTTGAAACTCTTCTTCATCTTTATCTAAAACAAAAACAATGAAGCTAAAATTAATAAGCAAGCAACTTGGGGTGCGCAGTTAGTACCCATATGAATTCCGAAAATGTAAGGTCAAGGTAATGTTTTATAACATTAAAATCAATCTTGCCATAGCGAACAGAAATATTGTCACACATGACATTTTAAACCATATTCATATTTTAATGGTAAATCTCTTTTTTTATAATTAATTGCTGATTTTGATTGTAACTTTTTTTGTTATATAAATGTTTTGCTTTATAAAAAAGTTCTTACTCATGCACAGTGTAAACATCACCTTTTCGAAAATTAAAATAAAACCTGTTTGGTGGATATTGCAGAAAGACAAAGTAAAAAAGGCAACAGTAGTATACCGCTGTTCGAAATTCATCAATCGATTGAGAAAAAACCAAATCTGAGTTACAAACTAAAACTGAGGGAAACAAATCAAATTTAAGAGACACACAGAAACGAACTATAATATAACAATGGCCATTTTCCTGACTTTGTACAGGACATTTTTAGAAAAATTGTGGGTTGAACCTGGTTTTGCGGCTGGCAAAACCTAGCGCTGTTATGGCAATGTTAAATATAACACTAAAATGACAACATTACATGACAGGACTACAGTTCAAATACATGCAAGAACACGCAGGACAGAGAAGTACATAAATAAACATAACAAAAGGACATTTCGACAGGCAACCAAGACCAACGCAAACCTTTATTGTGTCTAATAATTATATCACATATGTACCTAATCAAATACAATACCTCTATGAATTGATTAGTATCATTAAAGTGAGCAGACCACGATCCCATATGTGTTACTCCATCACTGCTGCTGTACTCTTTAGAGTCAATTAATCCCCTTGAAGCACTAAAATCATGTACTGCATCACCATGGTAAAGTTCACTTGATGATCGAATGATGACGTCATTATAATGAGTTTTTAAAATATCCGATTCACAATTAGCAACTAAAGTTAAAAAATAAGAGATGCAATTAGAACAAAATCTGTTTTTTTTTAAATTTACTTAAAATGTCGTATTCTATGTTAGTCGTAGTAATGCAGTAACGCATTTTGGGCACAACAAGTCCAGTTGAGAACAATTGCTCAATTTTGTGACTATCATTACTTTATTTTATAGTTGAATCTATCTAATCTCGACCCATTTCAGCACCTCGACTACGTCTCGGGCTGATATGGGAGTCTCGGGATGATACCCGGGCCGATATGGAAAAGACCATGTATTGATCTCTATATATCATATTTGTTTTTCGTTTATTATTTTGTACAAAAACCTAAACATTGAGAAGGAAAAAAATGTAATTTTGATATTAGTGAAGGAAAGTGAAATCTTTGTAAAAATTATGTTGAAGATGAAATCCAGTTTTTGTAATGCAATGTCCATGCTTAACAACATAACGGCAACCCATATTTTGATCAATTGAAAAAATAAAAAAACTTTTAGTAACATTTCTGATGAAAACAAATGAATAGACATCATTTATATAATTCATTAAGTTTTTAAACTACTGTTCATACATAGAAATGCACTACTGACCATTTGACTTAAGAGCTGTTCCTGTTCATTTTTGTTTTATTATTGCATGATTTTTTTGTGTTCCAAGTGGAATCCATATTGCTGGGTTTTATTCACCAGTTGTGTTTATTTTATGCAGTTCTTTCCTTTGAAAACATGTTGAAGGCCGTACATTGACCTATAATGGTTTGCTTTTATAAAATGTTATTTAGATGGAGAGTTGTCTCATTGGCACTCACACCACATCTTCCCATATCTATGTTAAATGTTTTTTTTTTTGTTAAATTAACTTAAAATGTCGTATTCTATGTTAGTCGTAGTAATGAAGTAACGCATTTTGGGCACAACAAGTCCAGTTGAGAACAATTGCTCTATTTTGTGACTATCATTACTTGAGGAATATTTTCAATGTTTATTTTATAGTTGAATCTTTTTCATTTAAATGCTGCCCATACATGAAAAAAAGGTATTTTACCTAGTAGAGCCACATTTTAATAGAGTGTAATTTTAGATGATATTTAAGATTGTTAATTCTATTTCGAAAACAAATTAATTTGCATTTGTTTTTGTATTCTAGAATTAGTCTGAGGTACTTGCACGTTGTTTTGAGTAAATTCAAATCTTACCGTTATGTTGGTCAGATTCAAGTAGAAAACGTTTGTGGAGGAATATTTTTCTTACAGCTGTGCTAAATGTTAGAACACTTATGCAAAGTATAAGTCTAACTGTTATATATTTCTGCAAAACAAAATATGTTTGGAAAGACATTAACATGAAGAATAAGATAACTTATATATATATTTTTTTAAATGCATTACTAAAGTGAAGCTATTTGTCATAAATATGAATAACTACACAGCTACGTTCCTAAGAGTATTCTATGAATATAGAAATCGGTCGAGACATTACTACAATCGTATAAAGGATGACATTACAGCTGTAGAAATATTAGTATGAAAATATTATAACAAAAAAAGGATTTAACTTACTTATGCTAAAATTTCAAAATATATCTAATTGAAATTGAAAAAAAATCAAAGGTTTTCTTGGGCAATTTTTTCAAAACTTACCATAGTCAAAGTATTGAGATCGAGATTGTTAGCGTATACTCCTACGTTCTGCAAATATCTAGTGTTGTCATTTGGGTTGTTTATCAGGACTTGCTATAGACGTCATGCAGGATTTAAGATAAGTAATGAAATTGGGTTACCCAAACCGATTTTATTTTCAAAATAAGTACTTTAAAAAGTTTGGTCCATAAATGAACGATATTGATTTCTATAAAAAGTCACATTTCAAACTCCTCGTCAATACTAACAATTTGAAGCAAACGACATGACAAACAATGAGAAACCCATAAAATTCCCCACAACAAATGACAGGATCCAGTGTATACATGTACATGTAAGATTCGCAATTGGTTATCAGGAACGTTGTCACCTCTTGTTTGACCTTTACTGCATGAGTATTACGTCATGCCAAATCGGTAAAAAAAATACCAACCAGACGATAAGAATTAAGCACATACATGTACTTTGATAGTATAGTTTAGTGAATAAAACATATGAATATCAGGCACTGATTGAAAGATTATGTTTTCATTATATGAATATCAGGCACAATTTTGCCTGATATTCATATGATGAAGAGATAATCTTTCAATCAGTGTAATTGAAGTCTGGAGCTGGCATGTCAGTTAACTGCTAGTAGTCTGTTGTTATTTATGTATTATTGTCATTTGTTTAGCTTATTTTGTTACATCTCCAGACATTATACTCGGACTTCTCTTGAACTGAATTTCAATTCGCGTATAGTTATGCGTTTACTTTTCTACATTGGCTAGAGGTATAGGGTGAGGGTTGAGATCTCATAAATATGTTTAAACCCGCAGCATTTTTGCGCCTATCCCAAGTCAGGAGCCTCTGGCCTTTGTTAGTCTTGTATTATTTTTTACTTTAGTTTCTTGTGTATAATTTGGAGTTTAGTATGGCGTTCATTATCACTGAACTAGTATCTATATCTATTTAGGGGCCAGCTGAAGGACGCCTCCGGTTGCGGTAATTTCTCGCTGTATTGAAGACCTATTGGTGACCTTCTACTGTTATCTGTTATATGGTCGGGTGTTGTCTTTTTGACACATTCCAATTTCCATTTTCAATTTTATTAACAGGATTAAAGAATATCTACAAAAAATTTATAGAAAATGAAGGAAGGCAACGCCATGCCATAAAGCATTACAGGCAATTATAGTTCGTTTTGCTCGCACATTGTTGACAATATAAAGGATTTTATGCGACTAGTCATACAACTGAGAGGTTTAGCGAGTTATAAATTCAGGTTTGATCCACCATTTTCGACATTAGGAAAAAGTTGTTCCAAGTCAGGAATGCGGCAGTTGTTTCCTTTTCGTTTGAAACAGTATATCTAACAATATATATGTTCCTAATGTTCCTGAATCGGTACAGGTACAAAAATGTGGAGGGGTCAAACATACTTTGGGGAATCTCAACCCTTCCCATACACCTCTAGTCAATGTAGATTATACAAACACACAGTGTGTGAATATGCATGTAACCAGGTTGTTTTGGTCGTATTTTAAAAGAAACTCCTCGGGATCAATGGATTCTTTTTATTGTGTAATAGAAGAAATGACCTTGCAATACCAGAACAAATAATCAGTACAAAGAAATTCATTTAATTTTACTGTTTATGGCTAAAATACTTACAAAATGATTTACTTGATTGTGTCAATTTAGTTAAACTGATTTAAAAAAATATTTAATATACTTTGATATGTTTTAAACTGTTTTATACACATTTTACTCTGAAATCATTCATTCTGACCATTCATGCAAAATCATCTATACAATCCATTCATATTAGTATTTTAGTATGAATGTGAAATATTAAGTAGAAAAAAAAACAGTAAAACCACAGGCACTAAAAAAAATCCTATATACCTTAATGATCAGGTTTATCTGAAGAGTTTTTAGGACAAGACGCGAGGCTGTACGTGTTAACAAATAGGCAGTAGCTATTTTGTCGGCTCTAATTAAAATATTTCTATAGAAATTACCATTTTACCGGCACCGGCAATATATAGAGAATTTGTAATTTTGCCGGTTCTGTGAAAAGAGTGAAATCTAATATTCAGTTTTTGAAAAGTAGGCCCCTACTATGAAAATATGCACTATCAACATAAAAGAATCATATAATTACTGATATATACCAGCAGTTATATATATAAACAGCTAACAATATTTAAGACATATCAATTATTGTTTAAAACAGTTATCATTCAAAGACTGAATAACCATTCATACAACTCTCCCCAAGGCAAAAAATGATAGAGAAGTTTAAAACAAAATCAGAATTAATGTCAATTATAAGTAATTACATATTTCCCCGAAGTAATCTGACAAATATTCAATCAATTTATACTGAAAAGAAATCTTTTTAATGCCAAAAAATAATGGTAACCTGTTGCTTGTTCAGTAGTGTTTTTTCTTTTTTTTTTCTCTTTTTTATAATAAAGGATATCTTACAATACAATACAATACAATACAGGCAGCGGTAACAATTGTATAGACGCGATCTCACCAAATGTGACTCAAACAAAGTAACTACATATCACAAATTAAGAAATTAGAACTTCATATGTAACGAATGAAGAAAATACGTGAACAAATTAAGAAATTATGTGTACACATTAAGAATTTACATTTTACAAATCAAGAATTTACATTTTACAAATCAAGAAATATAGAAATTGGTGTAACGGATGGAAAGTATATATTTTACAAATAAAGAAATCACATGTTACGAATTAAGAAATTGCGTTTCACAAATTAAGAATTGTATAATTACGGCGGACATTCCTTTCCATAAATATATCCATATATAGATCAAATGCAACAAGTGTGCTACGATATTTCTCCACTCGAGACAGTTTAATTTTAATATTTTAAATAATTAAAATTTAATTATCGGGAATGGAGAAATATTGTAATACACACGTTACAGTGGTGGAATCTGTTTCTTTAATGATTTTTATCCTTCCTTTTCAAAGATTCGGAGAAAGTTGTGTACTTTTTATGTGACGTCATCAGGCATCGTCGCCTTTTCCCATGATGTCACAATAGGAACATGCAGAAGAAACCAAAAAAATGTAACGTCACAATTAATTGTTGACCAATCATTTGCGGAGAACAGATTTTTCACTAGTGAGGAGAAGACTTTTTCTCCTACCAATCAAGAAATGTGAAAATAGCGCAAAAATTAGAGAAATGTCACTAAATGCTAGTAGTCCTTTGTTAATGTATATATGTTATCATTTTGTTTCTTTTGTAACCTATTTTGACACCGGACTCTGGCTGCTTTTAAACTGAGTTTACACAGATGTGTCAACGGATATAGGAATGTGTGTTATGAGCTAATGAGACAACTCTCCATCCAAGTAACAATTTATAAAAGTAAACCATTATAGGCCAAGGTACGGCCTTCAACACGGAAACTTGGCCCAAACCGAACAGCAACCTATAAAGGGCCCCAAAAATTACTAGTGTGAAACTATTCAAACGTGAAAACCAACGGTCTAATCAAAAATATAAAAACGAGAAGCATGGTTGAGCGGATAGAGAAAATTGACAAGAAGTCCTAATGACATACAGACAAACAAAACCTGGAGAGATTTAATATATTTTATGTGAAAATGACAATAAAAATGATGGTCGTAGTATGAACGTAGTCAGGTCGTACGAAGAGCGTGATGAGGACGGCAAGGGCGTCCTAGAATCGTACTATATACCACATTGCCTCACATTCTCATTAAGAGAAAATTCACACACCTAATTAAATGGGCATTTAAAAAGTCAGAATGTGAATATATATGTTCAAACTCTTTAAGGTCATTTTTTAGTAGCAATAAACAAAAAAACTATGTTAATTGGACATGCTTTAATACTATATATGCCCTTGAATTTTTACTAGATAACAATTTTGTTCGCTTTGGGGATTCCGTATATCGTCAGATTATCGGAATTCCAATGGGGACTAACTGTGCACCATTTATTGCGGACCTGTTTTTGTATTGCTATGAGTTACAATTTATGACAAAAATAAGCAAAGACCCATCGAAACAACATCTGATAAACAAATTTAATAATACTTTTAGATATTTGGATGCATATTTTGGCTCTCAATAATGACGACTTCAGTATGTATATTTAAGAAATGTATCCTGTTGAACTTACTTTAAATAAAGCTAATACTAACAATGACCACTGCCCTTTCCTCGATCTTGATATCTATATAATTAACGGAAAGCTGAATACTAAAATTTATAATAAAAGAGATGATTTTTCATTTCCTATCGTTAATTATCCATTGTGTCACCCCTGTCAACATCTTACGGTGTTTATATATCTCAACTTGTACGATTCGCTCGTGTATGTAACAATGTTTTAGATTTTAACGAGAGAAATTTATGTATTACTGAAAAACTATTACACCAGGGTTTTCGATATCACAAACTAGTCAAAACATTTACTAAATTTTATCATCGGTATAAGGACATCATTCGTAAATATAGCTCAACATGCAGACTTCTTATACGTTCAGGTATTTCACATCCAATTTTTTATGGAAATATTCTTTATAAACTATAAAGCACAAAGGTGTCAGTATTCACCTCATAAACTAACAAAACCTTTGAATAGACTTATTAATGTCAGGTCATTAAAGATTGCATATTTTGGCGTTAATATTGATTTTCTTTGGTTACATCTTCTGACATCAGACTCGGACTTCTCATGAACTGAATTTTAATGTGCGTATTGTTATGCGTTTACTTTTCTACATTGGCTAGAGGTATAGGGAGAGGGTTGAGATCTCACAAACATGTTTGACCCCGCCGCATTTTTGCGCCTGTCCCAAGTCAGGAGCCTCTGGCCTTTGTTAGTCTTGTATTATTTTTAATTTTAGTTTCTTGTGTACAATTTGGAAATTAGTATGGCGTTCATTATCACTGAACTAGCATATAGCATTGTTTAAGGGCCAGCTTAAGGACGCCTCTGGGTGCGGGAATTTCTCGCTACATTGAAGACCTGTTGGTGACCTTCTGCTGTTGTTTTTTTCTATGGTCGGGTTGTTGTCTCTTTGACATATTCCCCATTTCCATTCTCAATTTTATTTTTATTGTCTTGAACAGCGTGGTGTAAACGTGGTATAGTCGTAGTGGAAGCGTAGTTTGGTCGCGGTGAGAACGTGATGATCGTAGTGAGGTCGTAACGCAGTCTCTTCGAATAGAATCACGCTTTCGCTACGCTCTCGCTACGATGGTACAGCGACCTTTGCGATCTTACTACGACCTTAGTACGCTCTCACTACGCTTCTACTACGACCTGATTTCGCCAAGACCGCACCAAGATTGTTTTGAACATGTTCAAAGTTGGCAACGCTCATCACGACCTTGAAGACCTCAACACGACCGTGATACGACCTTACTACGATCTACACGATCGTTCTACGAGTATACCTCAGTGAAACAGCAAAACAAAATTACCACACAAGATAATGTCTTCAAAGTAGAAAAGTGTTCGAACCATCCATTTAAATAAGTTAAAACCCGTGTTGAATATTTTGTATTTGTAATGAAAATGACACAAAAATTCGTGAACGAAATCATATCGGCAGTTATTATTTAACGCAGACCTGAACTTCAACCAGCACTGTCTTTTGATTTTCATATAATGTGTTAATCAACTATTTCTGTCTTTTTAGAGGAATCCTGCCTGACAACAGAAACGACAAAAAATACTCATAACTGAACAATCGTCCATTACCAGGATGATATATTGTCCAATCATAAAACTGTTCATTACATACATTTTTGACTGTAAATAGAAGTAGACAACGTCATCTTCGCTTGGGAAAGGGGAGAGTTATTTCAAAACTAACATGCAAGGAACGTTTTGCATAAATGTATAATAATCACCTATTTGTGTCTTTGTTTCAATCTTTAGTGTCGAATAAGGATTATCGTTTGTAGAAATTGGTGGATTCAACCTGGTTTTATTGCTTGCTAAACGTCTCAACAACCGACTTTATATGTTTACATTCGATACTCCATAGAAATTGCTAATTCATAAACTTCGGAATCGGAAGGTAAACGAATGATGAACAGTAATGCAATGATCGTCAGGTAAACAATAGATATGTTCATTTTAGATTGGTTTAAGTATATTAACCTTGTTTTACTACGTGGTTGAAAAATTAAAATGGAAAATCAAGAAGTTTTAGTATGATTGCCACTGAGACGATTCCCCACTAGAGACAAAATTAAGTAGAAGTATGGAACTATATTATGGTCACCATACGGTCTTCAACAATGAGTGAAACCCATACTGCAATGCAAACGTAAAAAACAAACAGCAAGATTTATGTACAAAACAATAAACAAAAAAACATATCTGATAATCAGAAACAATCCATTTTCTTCTATGGTTTATCGTCCAGGTATATGAACCCAGCCTGTGATCATTGTAGTTGGCAATGTTGTTGAATCTGAAAGAAAAAAAAATGCTTTTTTAATGAATGTTTCTCAAAAATTTGATATATATATAAGTAATAATGCATCTACTGCTACTTACATTAACGGAATTAATGTTACTACAACGGATGCGCATTTGGACGATTAAGTCTACTTGGTGATGCTCAAGGTAGAAAAATGTTAAAATCCAAAAGTAGTACAAAATAAAGGCAACAGTAGTATACCGCTGTTCAAAACTCGTAAATCTATGGACAAAAAACAAAATCAGGGTAACAAACTAAAACTGAGGGAAAAGCATTAAATATAAGAGGAGAACAACGACACAACATTTTAATGTAACACACACAGAAACGGACTGAGCATTAGAAAAAATCCGATGAGAATAACAAATTTAACATCAAAACCAAATACATGAATTTGGGATAGAATAGTACCGTGACACGTCTTATAGTAATGTGAATTCACACTCAAATATAAGAGAAAATAAACGACACAACGGAAACACAACGTTAAAATGTAACACACAGAAACGAACTATAATATAACAATGGCCATATTCCTGACTTGGTACAGGACGTTTTTAAAGAAAAAAAATGGTGGGTTGAACCTGGTTTTGTGGCATGCCAAACCTCGCACTTTAATGACAATGTTAGATATAACATTAAAATGACAACATAATATTACAGGACTACAATACAAATAAAAAGGAAAACATATTAGACAAAG
Source organism: Mytilus edulis (assembly GCF_963676685.1). Lineage (NCBI taxonomy): Eukaryota > Metazoa > Mollusca > Bivalvia > Mytilida > Mytilidae > Mytilus > Mytilus edulis. The sequence continues at coordinate 6,075,254 of NC_092357.1, read as the reverse complement.
AAACACATAAATAATAGCTAACAAAAGGCATCAGGTTTAAAATTCAATACGCCAGAACCGCGCCTCGTCCACACAAGACTCACCAGTGACGCCCAGATATAAAAGTTCGAAAGTCAAAAAAAGTACAAAGTTGTACAGCACTGAGGATCAAAAGTTTAAAAAGGCTGTGTCAAATACGGCTAGGGTTTTCTGCTTGGGATAAGAACATCCTTTTTATTTAGAAAAAATTATGCCTTTGGTTTACTGTTGATATAATATTTTCCCACAGTACTTTTTTCCTTAAAATCTCATTCATTTTAGTCTTGAAGATTAAATTTGAGTGTATTTTATATTGGAGCAAAAATAAGCTGAAAACCAAACATTTTGCTGTTTGTGTAAACACGAAATCATCCTTATATATATGTGCGTCTGACGAACTAAGTTATAAGCCAAGTATCTTTTTCGTGTTGATACATATTTTGAAGATCGTGTTAATTAAAATTTATTTCATATCGGTTGAGAATAAGCTTCTCTTACTGGATAAAAAGGGACCACATGACATTCATTATTCTTCAGTAATAAATTCCATCGGTCATTAACAGAACGAAACGGACCAGAAAACCGGTCATTAACGGATTTTCACATGATAATGACCGATGGGGCGTGGTTTCCGTCTGTTAATGACCGCTGGGGCGTGGTTTCTCTGTTAATGACCAGTGAGGCGTTGATTCTCTGTTTAGAGAGATGTACCTTCAATAAAACATTTTCCTGATTTCAATATTATATTAAAGTTGTTGAATTGTTTACCATATGTTTTGGTAAATTATAAAATTATAGAGAACTTGATTTAGTATTCATATACTGAAAAATTGCACTAAAATGAATGGCATTATTGCTACGACTGGTTTTAACTCTTTGCCATAGAAACCGTACAACTACTCGAGTTTGCTTTGGACATTTTGAATCTATGAGAATTTTCTGAAACATGGTTCCTCAATGAAATAAACATAATAGTTTTTGAATAACTGGTCATTATCGTGATATATGAACTGCCCGTAGGATAGTGGTATTGACTGTGACAGCGATAATGACCTCGCCTTCGGCTCAGTCATTATCACTATCTTAGTCAATAACACTGTCCTGTTGGCAGTCCATATATAACGATAATGACCAGTTATTCAAGAACTATTATATAAATCGTGCTTTTTTCTAATGTGTGTATATGCCAATTGATTTCAAAAAGTTCATTTATATGTGTGTTGGCGTTTGTTTTTGTTCCAGCTTAGTGTTTCTGTTGTTCCGTTGTTTTCCTCTAATAATTGATGTGTGTCCTTTGGTTTAAGTTTGTAACCCGGATTTGATTTCTCTTAATCGATTTATGACTTTTGAACAACGGTATACTACTGTTGCTTTTATGATGAACTATCATATCAAACTGGGGACAAATACAGTATAATAAACTCATCATAGATACCAGGATCAAAATTCGATAGTTACGCCAGACGCGCGTTTCGTCTAAAAAAAGACTCATCAGTGACGCTCGAATAAAAAAAATGTTTAAAGGGTCAAATAGTGTACAAAGTTGAAGAGCAAATATGCCACTGCTGGTGAACGTTTCGTTTCTGTTGGTATATCCAGTTCAGTAGTCCACACTATTGTATTGACATGAACTTTCATTGATAGGTTCGTTTTCTCTAAATTTACTATAAATATGAAATGCTCAATCATTTTAAACACTTACGTTTTTCTATCAATTGAGTTATGGTTTGCAATAGCCGTATTTGGTATTGAAATTTTGTTTTTCAAAGTTATACAACTTCATTTTTTTAGCCTTCCAATTGTTTCCAGCTGAGCAACACTGATGAGTCTTATGAAAACAACATGATGGGCGTTTGATGTACTAAATTATAAGCCTGGTATCTCTGATGAGTTTTTATACATTTACCTATTCCTATTTTCGAGGTGTCCAGTACGATCTGGCATTGTTTTCCTGAATATATGATTCTACCGTTATCTGAACTAGGACAGAAACACTGGTAACTATTCTGTGTATTTCTACATATACCATTGTTAATGCATGGCGAGCTCTGACATTTACCTGTACCTATAAAGTAAAGAAAATGTGGAAATTTAACATAATTGAATTTCAAAACTTGTCCTAAGTTAGAAGCATTAAATTCTGTGGTTGTCGTTTATATTTGTATATCAAATTTGTTTTTTGTTGATTATTTTGTACAAAAATATGGCGATTAGTATTCTCACTTGAATTGTTATGTCGAAGGCGTTTGGTACCTTTCTATGCGGTGTAGGTTTGCTAGACGTTAAAGACATACGCAAGGACGCATCAAGAAATTTATTTTTGACAATTTATGCTTAAAAATTACAAAAAGGGGGCATTTTTACTGTCAGCTTGGTTTGAGCAGTTTTTCAGTAAAACATGGATTGAAAACTGTCAAGGTCCCATACAAATCAGTCATTTAAATTTTGAGAAACACGAGATCTAGGTCTATTACAATAGATAAGAAAATAAAGAATCCCGGATTAGTAATAAAATAATTTTTTTGTCTTATCTAAAACTTGATTATACTTGTTTCATATGCATAATTCATCTAATTATACTATAACAAAAGTAAAACGTTATCTTTAAGTTCTCTCACAAGTTTTATTAAGAACATATCGTACATTTAAAACATTTCAAAATTAAGGATGAATTGAAAGAAGGTCGTTTACTAAATTAACAATGAGTAAGCTCACATAACCTATACATTAAGAAGGGAAGGTATTGTAACTTTGATATAAGTGAAAGAAAATGAAAGTTTTGTTAATATTCTGTTAAAGATGAAACCCATCTTAATTTTATATATACAATGCCGTCGGACTAAGTGAGTGAAAGCAGGTGAAATTACTCGTTAAGAAGAAATATAAAAAAAATGCTTTTATTTGAGAAAACATACACAAATTGAAAACGTAGTTGAAAATTTGATAACAAAATGCTTAAAACACAACGATTCGCCGTTCTATTATTTGAATTTGCCTATACCTTGCATTGTATTTAATGTTGTTATGGGTAATGGTGATGGTGTTGTTGTTGTTGTTGTTGTTGATATAAGCTGCGAAGACGATGAAACAGACGACTGCTGACTGCAGGAACCATCTGGCTGCACTGGATGTCCAATCAACCCAAATCTCATTGATATATGGTTATGGAATTTGATTGGATTTATACGTAGACATTTTACAACAAAAGGTTTGTCAAACGTATTTGTAACTTTTGTGTTTTCGTCGGAGTTACCTGTAAATAGCTATGAAAAAAATAGAAATAAGTTTTAATCATGTTAATTATATATAACCATACTAAGATTTCTTGACTAATAATATTTTCATGACATAAAAAGTTTAATGTTTGTCTTACAAAGTACGTACGCAAGTAAATTAGTTAGTAAGTAAAAACTTATTAAAGGAAAGTAAGCAAGCAAGGAGGTTAGTTAGTAAATAAAAACTTATCAAAGACAAGTAAGCAAGCAAGTTAGTAAGTCTGAAGGGGTAACATTTGGGCATACATTCTACTTTTCTAGATTATTGAACTGGTATTTAGTTGAGTCTTAGTTTTTGTGCAATGTTACTGTTACGGAAATAATAAATAATAAAAGCTAATTAAAACAGTCTGGACGATTAATAGACTAAATTTCATTGTTATATTAGAATTCATCGTCTACAAAATATTCTAAAATATGTATATTATAAGAATGAACAAAATCATTGAAAGAGATAGAGGATGATTAAGATGACTAAGATATACTAATGGATGAGTTGAAATACATATAGATGGCCGGCTGTATGAACAATTAATTGAATTGATTTGTAGCTTTAAGGGGAATAAATAAGTCGATAAATGACAATTGCCACCAACACAGAGAGTTATCAATGTCTTCAACTCGTATGTAAAATCATGTTGCATGTTAGACGTAAGGTGAAAAGTCATATGTAGTACGAATCTACCTACAGCGCCGCTTTTACTATCTAGTGCCCGCCAGCTGTTGCAATCGTCACTATAAAGTATGCGATAAGACTCAACCCATTCCTGACAACAACCATATCTACCTTGAGTTACTATGCCTGTTAAGTTGAAACTCTTCTTCATTTTTATCTAAAAGAAAAACAATGAAATGTATTACGTATTTGTCGAAGCTAAAATTAATAAGTGTGCAATTTGTGGTGCACAGTTAGTACCTATATCAATTCCGAAAACGTAAGGTCAATGTTATGTTTTATAATAATAGATAATAAGATCAATCTTGCCATAACGAACAGAAAAATTGTCACACATGAAATTTAAAACCATATTCATATTTTAATGTTTTTTTCTTTATTTTATAATTGAATTTGATTGCTGATTATGATAGTCTCCTTGGCATCTTTTTTTGTTATATTAAGGTTTTGTGTGATATAAAAAAAATGTCACTCGCGCACCGTGTAAAAATAATCTTTTCGCAAATTAAAACATGTTCTATGCACATTGCAGAAAGACAGGTTGAGGTTTCGTGTGTTCAATCAACGCAAACATTTATTTGTGTGTTAAATACTTGTATCACATGTACCTTATCAAATATAATACATGTACCTCTATGAATTGACGAAAATTATTAAAGTTAGCAGACCATGACCCCATATGTGTCACTCCATCACTGCTGCTGTACTCTTTAGAGTCAATTAGTCCCCTTGATACACTAAAATCGTGTACTGTATCACCATGGTAAAGTTCACTTGATGATCGGATGATGAAGTCATTATAATGAGTTTTTAAAATATCCGCATCACAATTACCAGCTAGATTAAAAAAGAAATGACGCAATTAGAAAATAATCATTTTTATTATCTACTATCATCTTAAAAAGATGAATTTCATTGTTATCGGCTGTTTGACATATTGGACACAGCCAGATATTGAGATAAGTATCTCGTATCATCATGATGGATAGTTTCAATGTTAACTTGTTCATTTGAGTCTTTTTCTTTTAAATGAAAAGAGCTACAACTATGGTTAGACAGAAAATATTATTTTATAACGCTTGTAAATTCACCATTTGAAACTTGTTTATTTTGCTTGACGTGTTCATTTTGCAAGTTTACATTTTTCTCGACATTTTTGTTAAGGGGCCAGCTGAAGCACGCCTCCTGGTACTGGAATTTCTCGCTGTATTGAAGACACATTGGTGGACTTCGGCTGTTTTCCGCTCTTTGGTCGAGTTGTTGTATCATTGAAACATTCCCCATTTCCATTCTCTTTATGTATTTTGTCATTTGAAGTATATTGAGTAAAATTCAAATCTTACCGTTATATTGGTCATGAGACAGTATAAAACGTTTATGGGGGAATCTTTTTCTTACAGCTGTGCTCAATGTTAGAACACTAATGCAAAGTATAACTCTAAGGGATATATATTTCTACAAAAGAAAATATTTTAGAAAAGACATAAACATAAGGAAATATATTAACCTTTCAGTTGATAATTGCTACTTTTTGGTAAATAAAGTGAAGCTATTTGTTAAGATATAATGAATCATGCTTTATTTGTTTTATTTGCTTGTTGTTGCTTGCTTTACGTTAAGTAGCAAGTATTTCTTTTATAATCACGTCGAGAAAAACCATAAAATAATAGGACAATGTGCAAGGGAGATGGACCGGGATACAGGGCTCGGAATTTAAACCGGCAAATGACGGTGGGATGGTTTTGTTTTGTATGATAAACATGTTGAAAAGATCGCATTGATAAGTGTGAATTGTGTTTGAAACCCAATATTTTACTCGAAACCGAACCATAGGTTTCCTAATTATTCAGCGTTTTTTTGAATTTGGTAATAAGTGGTTAGCCAAGTTTACATGTATCGATGGGATATTGTATAAAGCCTTGATATATGACTTATTCGTGGATTTAATACTGGCGTAACACAGATTATGCCTAGAGTTTATCAAGAATTGTTTATCCTTTGGATGTGTTTGTTGTTGTTCAATTTTAGTTTTATATACGATTGTTTCATGAACTATTGTTTGGTGGTTTTTGAATTTCGTTGTTGTAACTTTAGGTCATTGTTTTCTGTATAACTACACAGCTACGTACCTAAGAGTATTACCGGTATCTCAGTTCATGAATATAGAAATCGGTCGAGACATTACTACAATCGTATGACATTACAGCTGTAGCAATATTAGTATTAAAATAAATAACAAAAAGAGGACATGTTTAACTTACTTATGCTGAAATTTCTTATAAGTTAAAAAAAATGAAATTGAAAAAAAATGTGCTAGTTTTTCTTGGACAATCTTTTCAAAACTTACCATAGCTAAAGTATTGAGAGATTGTCAGCGTATACACCTACGTTCTACAAATCTCTAGTGTTGTCATTTAGCTTTCTTATCAGGACTTACTGTAGACGTCATGCATGATTTTAGATAAACTTGTAATAAAATTGGGTTATAGAATCAGAATCTTATTTCAAAATAAGTACTTTAAAAACTTAGGCCCAGAAATAGAAGTTCATTATGATTGCAGCAATTCTATAAAAAGTCGCATTTCAAACTCTTCGTCAATACAAAGAATTTAAAGCAAACAACATACACCAATAATGATAAACCCATGAAAATTCCCCACAAAAAATGACAGGATCCAGTGTATCCATGTAAGACTCGTAATCGGTTATCTCATGTCATTAACGTTGTCAGCTCTTGTTTGATCTTTACTGTGAATTACGTCAAGCCAAATCGGTAAAAAATAAGTACCAACCAGACGTGAAATATTACACACATACTATAGTATGGTATAATGAATTAAACAAGTTTACATAATTTAAGCATATCGACATTTTTTTTATGCCCCACCTACGATAGTAGAGGGGCATTATGTTTTCTGGTCTGTGCGTCCGTTCGTTCGTCCGTCCGTCCGTCCGTCTGTCCCGCTCCAGGTTAAAGTTTTTGGTCAAGGTAGTTTTTGATGAAGTTGAAGTCTAATCGACTTCAAACTTTGTACACATGTTCCCTATGATATGATCTTTCTAATTTTAATGCCAAATTAGAGTTTTTACCCCAATTTCACGGTCCACTGAACGTGAAAAATGATAGTGCGAGTGGGGCATTCGTGTACTGAGGACACATTCTTGTTTTATAGAAGATGAGGGAAGACAACGCCATGCCCTACAGCATAAAAAGCAATACTTAGTTTTGCTCACACATTGTTGACAATATATCAAGTAATTGTATGCGACTAACATACAAGTGAGAGGTTTAGCTAATTATAAAACCAGGGTTTGATCCACCATTTTCGACATCAGGAAAAAACTGTTCAAAGTCAGGAAAACGACAGTTGTTTTCCTTTAGTTTGATTTGTTTGAGGTTTTGATTTTGCCATTTGTTAAGTGACTAGCGTTTTCGAGTTCGGTACTTTTGTTATTTTACTTTTTTTTATAATAGAATAGAGAGAGTTTTTTTTGTTTTTTTTTCGATGCTGGTAATCAATTTTTTTTTCTTCAACATTTAACACTATAATGTATGGGGAAACTCTTGATTCAGAATATTTTTTATCATCTGTAGAACCAGAATTGTTTTCTTTATCCAATTGGGGTTCGGAATATTTCCATCCCCCCTATTTAGAGTCAAATGGTCGTTTCCTTACTGCTAGAAAAGTTGTCCGAAAATATGTCATTCGATTCTACGAAATGAACATTTAAATGACATAGAGTTTACAAATGTGAACAAATCTTATGTACAGGTAATTAAACAAGGTGTATAGATGTGAACAAATTTAATGTGAAACCAATGTACAGTTCATTAAACTAATTGTAAACAAGTTTACTGTACATGGAAATTGGTGTGAACACGGCCTCACATACGTCCTTGTGAAAACGAAGTCGTTTTGAATATGAAGAATACGGAAAATACCCGTTGCTAGTCCGTTAATGACTTTTCAAGCACATTATTGACCTAGACTAGCCTGTTGATAAGGACGCTTGGAATTTTTCAAAATATTACGTGTTTTGAGGAGAGTAAGGGCAGTTTTCGTACATTCTATCAAAAGTTTTGTTTTATGAATATACAAAACAATAGTCTGAAAGACAGCATAAGGTAAAATAAAGGGAATTTTATTTTTGTAATTGCTTTTCAAAAGGGGTTCCCATTGTTATGTTTTATCTGGGAACAGTAATATATATGTTCCTGGTTTTATACAGGTTCGGACACACCGGCACTTGACTGACTTTGTTTTTATACATGAATACAGAATATCAATGAGAAAGTCGACTATCGATATACAGAAGCAGCATATGGTTTACCTTCCAATGGATATAATAAGTGTCTGCGTTCGTACACATGACATACAAATGTAATTGGAAAATTCAGATTCCAATTCAATCTGTCCTATACTGCTATAATCCAAAAAAACTTTCATGTTGATCGATCCCCACATAGATGGGACCCAAGCAGTCATTGCCAAACTATTTTAGGCTTTGTACGACCGAAAAAGAAATTTGAACTTTTCTACTATCATGACTATATACCAAAAAATCCTAAAAGTTCTGTTTGACCGAATAAGTTTTTGTCTTGACATTTTGTCGGTCAAACAGAGTTTGGGATACACTGCCCAAGTCAATCTGGCCCAGGTCGATCTGGGTCCGTTCGCGACCAATCACGTTTGCACACAAAATGTTGCACCCATTCACGTTCGCCCCCTTTCACTTTCGCACCCCACACGTTCGCACCCCAAGTCTGTTCGCACCCTACACATTCGCGCCCAATTTAACTGAGTTTTGGAAGGTGTGGTGTATTGGTATAAATATATATGCCATTGTTTCTAAATAATTTGAGATTTTGACAATTTTTTTTGTATCTCGCAAGTTTATTGATATAAAAAAAAAATTCATTGTTTTTAATTAAAGTCTGATTCTGTGATTCTGGCACCAACTATTTCATTTTTGTGTAGAATAATTCTTAATCATGTTTTGGTTAGTGTATTGAAATAATTTGTTTTCATTGTTTCTAGTCAATTAAGTGTTGAATAAACATGATAAATGGTATGCATGGTAAGTGTATTGCTATAATAATTTTTTTTTCATTGTAAATGTAAATATAGTATGATTCTGGCAATTTTTTTTTTTATGTGTTGGGTTAATCTTTATCATGTTTAGGTAAGTGTAATCACTCTATATATATAGTTTTTCTTCTTTGTTTCTTAATAAAATAAGATTATGACAACGTTCTTCATGTGTTTATATAATCTTTATCATGTTTTGGTTAGTGTACTGCTATAAATTTTTCTTTTTCATAATTTTAAAAGGAATTGGGATTCTTATAGTAATCATGTTTCGGATAGTGTATGACAACAATCATGATTTATAAACAGTAAACAATAACACCAAATTAGGCTGTGCATTTAATAAATTCTCAAATTTTATTCAAATAGATTACAATTATTTGTTATAGATATAGGAAGATGTGGTGTGAGTGCCAATGAGACAACTCTCCATACAAATAACAATTTAAAAAGTAAACCATTATAGGTTAAAGTACGGCCTTCAACACGGAGCCTTAGCTCACACCGAACAACAAGCATTATATTAAAAATATCTAATTATAATTTCACTAAAATTCTAATAAAAATTGGGCGTGAACGTGTAGGGTGCGAACGGACTTGGGGGGCAAAAATGTGATGTGTAAACGTGTAGAGTGCAAAAGTGTATTGGGCGCGAATGGACCTGATACCCGTCAATCCGTCCCCAATAAAAAAAAATATATTTATACATTGTTATAAGGAATAAAAAGGAAGATATATATTGTAATTTATAAATGTTTATGAATTTTAAATAATGTAAAAGGTGTACAGTAAAAAAAAGTTGGCCTTTGAAAAATGTTTTCATTGGATGATTATAAAACAGCTATTTTGGTTGTTTTCATTGCAAGTTTTTAAGATCATTTGGTATGATCTTTTTAATGCCATAAAAATTGAATTATCTTTGTTTACTTTAGCGCAAGTACAAAAATGTTTTTCAAATGTCAGATTTTGGTGTATGACCACTCCAGTATCCTTCTCTTCTCTGCATTTTCTAATCTTTTGACCTAATATTTGTATGTGGTGCTGTCATGTCTTAACGCTCTAATTATAAATTAACTCTGCATTTCTTTATAAATTAGTTTTATAATATATGAATTGATTTATCTCCCCTTATATGGCTAAGTTGAAAGAAAACAATTATATCAAACAAAACTAATTTCTGTGTCATTTTGTCTCTTGTGGATACTTGTTTCATTGGTAACCATACAACATCTTTTTTTTTTTATATATATAACGCTGTATATACGTACATGTAGTTGTAAAACAGTCAGATTCATTCGATAAAACATATAATTTTCTTCATTTACATTTTAAAATTTACAAATGAATCACATATAGGTATAAATGAAATTTTTTATTTAATATAGGATTCCACCATTTTTTTTCTATAAATAAACTTTATCCTATAGCCCTATACTTAATGGAAAAATAAAATAAAAATATGGGTTCACTGTTCATTTAAGGAGGCTCGAGGGTATACAAATTTCATAAAAAAATCAAACATTTGTTTTTCATTACAAATTTCATTTATTTCCTTTTGTAGTTGCTACTTTATCATATATGGTACAAAAATCATTCAAAACAATCACTTCGTGTTGGCCCCAGATGACTTTCAAAATGTATACATCATTGAAAAGTTCCAAATTATCTCCCTTTGGTGGAAAAATGCCATTTTTTGGCTCTAAAATTGAAATATCTTTTTCAACTCATCGTTGACCTATCTTTTTGAATATAATTTCCATATAAGCTGTACTTAAACTAAATTATTGTAAAATTTTAGTGATTTCTGTAATAAATTTCTTTTTTTTATTTCGATATTACCTTTATTTCTCCTACATGTATTACTTCAACAGAAAAAAACACCTATACAAAAATGTATGCTTCTTTAGAAGGCAGGTTGTGAGCGCAAATGAACGGTGACCCCACTTTCTTATTTTATTTTTCTATTAACTATAAGATAAAGTTCATTTATAGAAAAATATAGACAAATCCTATATAAATGATTTAGACCCGCGAACCCCCTTAAGCTGACAATCTATTTTCGAAAGAAGCATGCATTTTTGTTAATAAGGTACTTTTTTTCTGTTGATCTAATAGGAGAAAAATATCGAAAGAAAAAAAGAACTAAATTACATAAATTGCTTAAATTTTACAATAGTTTAGTCTAAGTACAGTTTATTTGAAAAAGAATAATAAAAAATATAGGTCATTCAGATGAGTTCAAAAAAAGTTATTTCAATTTTAATGCCAAAAAAAAGGCATGTTTTCACCAAAGGGAGATAATTTGGAGCTTTTTTAATTATATAAACATATAAAAAGTCATCTGGGGCCAAAATGAATTGATTGGTTGATTTATGTACCATATCATAAAGCAATAACAGATAATGTAATAAATAAAATTTGTAATGAGAATACAAATGTTTCATTTTTTGCTGAATTTTTTTGTACCCTCGAGCCTCCTTAAGATGCATATTTCTTTAAAGATCTATATTGGTATACATTTTAGACATATTGTTCTCTAATTTTTGTGGTATTTTAACATTTCCTGACCGTTGTGAGAAAAATATTTCTCCTCACTAGTGAAAAATCTGAACTCAGCAAATGATTGGTTGAAATTTAATTGTGACGTTAAATTTTCTTGTTTTCTTCTGAATTTTCTAATTGTGACGTCATGAAAAAAGGCGACCATACCTGATGACGAGTGGAGAAATATCGTAATACACTTGTTGCAGCTGTGGAATCTATATTTTTCTGCATTTTTATAATTTAAAAGGAGGGACAAATAGGCAAAAAAAAATGTAAATAAGGAGCCAAAATATTTAGAAAAGAGAAAATAATCTCTAACTAAGATTTTAAGAACAAGGCAATGGAGACTAGCTTTCCTTCCCTATCAAGACCATTAAAGCTTAGATGACATGCTTCAGTTGGAGAGTAAATTATAAGTTGTAAAGGGGAACAGTTGAAGCACTGCTGCCAGACCTTAATTTGATCGTAATAATTATAACATTAATGCTTAGAGCCTTATACATTGTATATATACAGTTTTCCAGATAACAAAAAAGTCTTTAAAAAAATCTAGGCAAATTCAAAAAGTAAAAGTTTATAAAAATTGACAAAGAACAAAGTATTAACATCTCATTGCAAATCTATCATTCTATAATTCCTATTTTCATTTCAGATTTCTTAATTAACATGGCTGACAAACCAAAATCACGTGATGACGAATCCCTCAACTTTGAGAAGTTGGAGAAAGAATTACATGCTGCTGTTGATGCTGATCAGAGATACTGGAGAGAAAACGATGCTAAATTTAGAGCAGTACATCAAAAAGTAGCCACTTATGATGAATTTAGGTTTGTGAACTTGTAAATGAGATCTTTATACTGCAAATTCAGAACTGTATGTGTTATTTTTATTATTGCAAAAATTAGGATAGGTACAGGTTCTGGACTTAGGACAGACATATACAATATATGTGATTACAAGCACTAAAACCTCCCTATAACCTGGTATAGTGGTACATGTATAAAAGAAAAAATCTCATTCTGATTGGGCCAATTACCATGATTACACAAGAAAATAAATCACAATTGAAGACTTAAAATACAAAGTACTTATCTTTAACCACTCACACCAAGAGAAAAAGCTAGTTTTGCTTAGCATGCTTAGTAGACAAAATACATCCAAATGTTGAAGCTTCTTTCTTGCACCAGGTTAAGAAACCTATGGATTACCTTGTTAATGTTATAAGTTATATTTTTGTTTTGTAGAGATATTGTGAAAGCTTCACATCTGAAACCCCTGGAGAAAGGTGACAAAATGGAGAGTGTTCAATTTAACCAACCTTGGAATGTTGCTGCAGCTAAAAATTCTGAAACAGAACAGTCAGAAATGGGACAAATTGATAAGGTAAAGTTATAGGGAATAAAATGAATAAATATATTACTGTAAATTTAGAAGTTATTGCAAGTTTTTTTTGGGAAAATGACGCTTTCAGCGGCATGTTTCCGATACCATTGACCAGAACGGAAGTCGATTATGCAGTCGAGCGGGAACCAGTTTACATACTTTATTTTATTTACACAAAAAAATCATGACCAGTCAATATTTTTTTTATTATTAATGATATTTGGAGCTTCCCTTTGTTATATTTTTCATATTTATTCGAGCTTTCCCTTTTATGCACATGTCTTACAATGGTAAACAATCGGTATGTATACATAGATCCGTTTTGTTATGGTGGTGGACTTTTTATGCTCCAATGATCAGCAATCGCTAGACAAAATAGTTCTCCTAAATAATGTCAGCTTTTCTTACCATTTCAACTAAACAACCATTAAAACATGTAAAAAAGTATTAATCGGAATCATCTTGACATCCATTGACATCCATTAGAACAATGAACTAGACCTTTAGGAATAGATCTTATTATTAAATATGGAGCCATAGTATGGGACCCCTGCCCGGTAACAAAAATAAACAAGCTTGACAAGATACATGTCAAGCGGCAAAATTTATCACCAGAGAGGACGGATACGTCCCCCAAATGCTTAGTCCAAATAATTATGACGTCTGGCAAGGCTATTTTTTTAATTTTTTTCTGGTACGCCTTCCTACAGAGAAGTGGTTTCAAGTTTCATATAAAGCGACCTGACTGACATGAAATAAAAAATCAAAGGAGTATCCCTATTGTCTAATCTTCAAGGTGAAATAAAACAAGTATAACAATATTATGCTATTGTGTAAATCTACAGAAATAGAATTTGCTTCAAGTAACAGAAATAGCTATGTCACTTGTAACTTATTTAATGAGTATGTGGGGTATTAGTCCTATAACATAGGACCTAGGGAGCATTATTTACTATTTCTATTTACTGTTCTGCTATAATTTGTTTTACTATCAATGTGATACACTTCGCATTAAAAAAAAATAAAAAAATGAAAATATCAGTGTAAAAACGTTAAAAATTGAATAAGAATGCGAAGTCATATGTAATAGGACTAGTGCAGTGATATTGATGTTTTTTTTTCAAAACTACCTCTACCCTTTTTTATTGGGAAAATATGCGTCATTTTCATCAAATTGGGAAATTTAAAATAAACCATGAATTTGACTGAAACTTCAATTTAAGGACCCATTTTCAAGAGTCAAACCCTGCTTTAAAATAAGACCCCATTTTGTCAGTGATGGTACATAAATAGACCCTCAAATGTGCACATATAGTCATTTTAGGCAAGAAAATTGTTTAAATGAGTGTTTCTCAGTTTGAATTCATGCACAATTACTACTGAGACTGCACTGTTTGGGAAAAAGTTGTCTTTTTGGGAATAATTTTAAGCCATTTTTTTGTCGAGCCTGCAACTTATGTTGCAAAAAGCTCGACATAGGGATAGTGATCCGGCGGCGGCGGCGGCGGCGGTGTTAGCTAACTTCTTAAAAGCTTTATATTTTAGAAGGTGGAAGACCTGGATGCTTCATACTTTGTATATAGATGCCTCATGTTACGAAGTTTCCGTCAGTCACATGTCCAATGTCCCTGACATCATTTTCATGGTTCAGTGACCACTTGAAAAAAAAGTTCAGATTTTTTGTAATGTTGAATTCTCTCTTATTATAAGTAATAGGATAACTATATTTGGTATGTGCGTACCTTGCAAGGTCCTCATGCCCGTCAGACAGTTTTCACTTGACCTCGACCTCATTTCATGGCTCAGTGAACAAGGTTAAGTTTTGGTGGTCAAGTCCATATCTCAGATACTATAAGCAATAGGGCTAGTATATTCGGTGTATGGAAGGACTGTAAGTTGTACATGTCCAACTGGCAGGTGTCATCTGACCTTGACCTCATTTTCATGGTTCAGTGGTTATAGTTAAGTTTTTGTGTTTTGGTCTATTTTTCTTAAACTATAAATATTAGGTCAACTATATTTGTTTTATGGAAGCATTGTTAGCTGTACATGTCAGCCTGGCATGGTTCATCTGACCTTGACCTCATTGTCATGGTTCACTGGTCTTTGTTTAGTTATCTTGGTTAATGTAAAGTTTATGTGACAGTTGTAATAAAGCTTTATACTTAGGACTATCAACATAATATCAATGATTAGTAAAGAAGGCGAGACATTTCAGTGTGTGCACTCTTGTTTTCAAATTGGGATTCTTTTCCAGGGGAAAAAGCCTGTATTCTCCACTAATTTAAGGCAAACAATATCACTGTAGTGGGGTATAAGAGCTTGTTACAAAAGACTCTTCAAACTCATTTGGTTTGAAAAGGGAATTCTCGCTACATTGAAGACCCATTGGTTGCCTTCGGCTGTTGTTTGCTCTATGGTCGGGTGGTTGTCGCTTTGACATATTCACCATTTCCTTTCTCAATTTTACTAGTAGTCTGTATTCTTGATTTAGATAAATGTAATTGCAAGAAAAAAATAACATAACTTAGAATACTTTAGATCATTCAGGTAGTCTTTATTCATATGTACTAAAGAACAGCCAGTAGACATTGGATATTGTAGATCATTTAAATAGTCTTGACCTATTTATTAGTACAGAAGAACAGCTAGTAGTCATTGGATATTGTAGATTATCCCAGTAGTCTTGACCTATTTATTTGTACAAAAAAACCAGCCATTAGCCATTGGATACTGTAGATCATTCAGGTAGTCTTGACCTATTTATTTGTACAAAAAAAACAGCCAGTAGTCGTTGGATACTGTAGATTATTCAAATAGTCTTGACCTATTTATTTGTACAAAAAAAACAGCCAGTAGCCATTGGATACTGTAGATCAGTCAGGTAGTCTTGACCTATTCATTTGTACTAAAAAAATAGTCAGTTGTCATCTTCACTTTACACACACACATATATACAAATATCAATTATATGCTTACGAGACATGTTGCAATGTTAAAACTAATTACGGTATTTGAAAATCAAGACTTGCATAAAAAATATCCAAATATTAGAGACAGTGGCGTCATTTTTCCTTAGAGCTTTCAGCTCTTTGAATATTAATTGGTACAATGTGGTTGGGGGCGTATTGAAATAATATGAATGTATTCTAATATCTGATACATGTATACATATCTGTATTCCCAGCTTAGTATATTTCAAGGGATTTTGATTGGTTAAGGTGCATTGTAAAAAAATTCCAGTTTCTGTGACTCTGGATTGAACACATCTTACATTTGACTTTCTGTAGGGTTCTACCACAATCCACTGATTGTATCCTTCACCCTGTTAAATATATCTCAAATTTTCCAAATTTCAATTTTAATGATGAAAAAACATTGCTTTTACATTACACTTTGATGGATACCAATTATACATCATAAAAAAGAAAGACATTAAGTACAGGTCTAAAAGTACTCACAGTTTTTGACCACAAGATGCAAATACAAATTGAAATACATCAAACAAAAACACAAAGTAAACTTGAACAGGGTGATGGGTACTTATACATCCCAAAATACAACATCCCAAAATACAACATCCCAAAATACAAAAAAGTCTGAGAGTACTCACAGTTACTGACAGCTTGTTAAATGATGATTAATCACTTTTCCTTCATTTCTATTTCAGAACAAAAATATTCCAAAAACAGGTCAGGAGTTTGTTCAGTATTGGAGACGCTATTTAAAATCCCTAGGGGAGCAGTATATATATCTAATTAGCATAGGTGGAGACAACTTAGCACACATTTTCAAAACAGAAATAAGTTTTGGACTTCTTGGTGACATTTTAAAAGCACTTGAAAACAAAATAGTTGAAAGTGACAATGAAAAAGTTGTACAAATACTTGAAGGACTTAGCCAGACAAACAGATTTTCACTATCAGTACAATTTTTAAGTACTCAGGAAAAGGACCTGTGTAATACATTATTTGATAAGTTAAGGACTTCATTTAAAGACTGTGACGAAATCACTGCAAAACTCGATAGTTTGTCTGAAGTCTATCAAATTAAACAAAAGTAACTTTTCTTTTTATCATTTAATTTGTATTTAAGCTTTAAATAACCCCAAGGAATATGTGAAGAGCCGAACCAGACTTCTAGTCAAGGTGTAGGCAGGTTGTTGTAAATGCCCATAATTGTAAACAAATGGGCGATATAAGTGAATCTAACCATTTTTTAAAGATTTTATATGAAAAATTATTCCAATAAAAGGGGGCTGGTGGTTGTAATTTCAATCCACACTGAATTCAGTCTAAAAATTATATGTTTCTGTATTTTGCTTAGCTGGTTTTTGGAGTAGGGTTTTGTCTCACTTGAAGGAGTAAAAAAGCGAGACAGAGGTATGCTGTTTCAGACAGGGGTAGCAGCTTCAATAAAGGCGGCCTCTACAAGGTATTAATTTGTTTATCAAGTCTAGTTTATGGTGAACCACAAGTGGTAGGTCATTCATACTTGGTATGCAGTTGTACAAGCATTGCCACATCTCATTGCCATAGAGATTATTTGGCCCTGCCCCCGCAGTCATGGTCTATTGACTTTTAAACTTTTGCTTTAATATGATACATGTTTTAGATTGTGATTAGGTCCGTTTGTGGTGAACCCCTAGTGGTAGATCAATGAGATTTGGTATGCAGTTGTATAAGCCTGGTATATATCTCATTTACATGGAGATTATTTAGCTCCACTCCCTTAATCATGATCTATTGACTTTGAAAATTTTTCTTTGTTAACATGTATTTATAGTTTATGACTAGGTCAGTTCAGGGGAGCCAGTAGTGGTAGGCTAATATTAATTTGTATTCAGTTTTATCATCACTAGCACATCTCATTTCCCTAGAGAATATTTGGCCCCATTCCTTCAGTCATGGTCTATTGATTTTGAAACTTTTGCTCAGTTTATATGTATTTTTTTTGTAATTAGATCAGTTTGAGATGAAATGTTAATGTTAAGTCAATCACTGAATGGTATTTGGTATTCCAATTCATTGGCCTTTGTAAGTATTGTTTCATGGAGATTATATAGCTTCATCCCCTCTTTATGGTTCATTGACTTTAAAACTTTTTCATAGTTTAAAAGTTAATGTTTGTGTTTAGTTTTATTTAAAAGGAACAACTTATAATAAGTCAATAATATTTGGTATGCAGTTGTTACATCATGTACATCTCATTTAAATGGAGATTGCTAAGCCAAGTACCTCAGTCATGATTCATTGACTTTGAATATTTGCCTAACTTATGTAACATGTTAAGTATTGCTATTTTAATGTAAACAGTTGCATAATCAAAGTTACTAAAAGCGAGACATATCTCTGTGATAACAGTTTATTTTTACAACATATATTAAAGCAGGTAAAAGTTTTATGTAGTCAAATTTAAATCTTCCTACAGTTTCAAAACGTAGATGGCTTCAAATAATGTGGTCATATATTCGGTCAAGGTCAATATCATAATTTCTCCTTTATCAGACAGATAAGTATCCAGTCTACAGGAAGACACATGTACCTATCCTTGACCTTCGATAGAATACAAGGTCCTTTATAAACCAAATATAGGCATCTACTACTCATTACAGAAGAAGATGTGGTATGATTGCCAATGAGACAACTCTCCACAAGAGACCAAAATGACACAGAAATTAACAAATATAGGTCAAGTCAGGAAAATGACAGTTCTTGTCCATTCGTTTTTGATGTGTTTTGTTATTTGATTTTGCCATGTGATTATGGACTTTCCGATTAGATTTTCCTCTAAGTTCAGTATTTTTGTGATTTTCTTTTCACCGTACGCCCTTCAACAATGAGCAAAGCCCAAACCACATAGTCGGCTATAAAAGGCCCCGAAATGACAATGTAAAACAATTCAAACGAGAAAACTAGCGGCCTTATTTATATATAAAAAAAATTATGTTTTCTTTTATAGTAAGAATGAGTTGAAAAAATGAATTTCATTTGTATTTTTGTCTCCCTTGACAGGGTCAAAAAGCGAAACATATTTATACTTTTTCCTGCAGGGGCTTCGACAGTGTCAACAATGTATTACTAGTAGTTTGTGATTAGGTCTAGTTGATGCGGAATCGCTAGTGGTCGGTAACTGATATTTGGTATGCAGCTGTACATGTATAAGCATTTGCATATCTAATTTTCATGGAGATTATTTGGCCCCACCCCTGAGTCATGTCATAGTTTATTGAGTTTGAAACTTTTTCTTTTTTTGTGACATACATAAGTTTGTGATTTAGGCCAGTTTAAGATGATTCACTAATGTTAAGTCAATGATAGTTGTGATGTATGAGCATTTGCATGGCGATTATATAACCACTACATCTTCTTTATGGGTCATTGACTTTGAAACCTTTACATAGTTTACAAGTTAATATTTGTGTTAAGGTTTGTTCAAATGGAAGACTAATGAGATTTTAATGGTATTTGGTATATGTGTTACATATAAAAAAGAAGCCATTGTATGACTGAAAATGAGATATAGTATTGGTACATATCATTTCTATGTAGATTGTTTAGCTCTGTACCTGAAGTCAGGGCTCGCTGACTTTGAATATTTGCCTAACTAACATATCAAAGTATTGCTATTGTAATTTCAAATAAAGGCAACAGTAGTATACCGCTGTTCAAAACTCGTAAATCCATGGACAAAAAACAAAATCGGGGTAACAAATTAAAACTTCCTTAAGGGAAACGCATTAAATATTAGAGGGGAACAACGCCACAACATTAAAATGTAACACACACAGAAACGGACTAAGCATTAGACAAAATCCTATGAGAATAACAAATATAACATCAAAACCAAATACATGAATTTGGGATAGATAAGAACCGTGACACGTCTTATAGTAATGAGAATTCAACATTTGCATAATCAAATTAACAAATAAGAGAGACATCTCAGTTTGTTAAGTATGTTTCGGGATTATTTTGATACAGATAATTTTTTTGTTGACATTGTACATACCTGCAGTATGGCAATCTAATTAAAAACCGATCTCTTATCGCTCCTGTTTCTGATATGTCGCGTGGGAGATCTAACGAAACCGGCTTTGAGGTCACATGTGAGTGAACTAAAAGTTATGAATTTATAAAGATATGCAAATGAGTTCACGACCTATTAATAAGCCAATCAAAAAAGTTTATGAATTATTTTGACTGACGATTTCGTCGTAAATAAAATGAGTTACATCCCTTTGCCTTACGTTAACCTTCCAAGATCGTGGAAGACTCAATTTCATTGGTCGAAAAAGACACACCTACGAGGTCACTCACATGTGACATCAAAGCGGGTTTCGTTAAATCTCCCACGCGACATATCAGAAACAGGAGCGATGAGAGATCGGTTTTTAATTAGATTGGCAGTATGGTGATGTCGGCTGCCATGTAATTTTTCTAGTCTTGCGAACTAAGTAATTGTCAGCAAAATTTAGTCACACATAATGCAACCAGGCCATTTGAGACTTGCTCCATTTTTGTCTCTCCTGAGACTTTTGTCACAGGAAGAGAGACACATGAATAGTGAACCAGCGGCGGTGGCTTAAATTAATATTTACTTTAAAAATTAATATTTCAGAAGGTAGAAGCCTAGATGGTTCATACTTTGTATGAATAGATGCCTTATGTTATGAAGTTTCCGTCTGTTATGTGTCCATTGTCTTAGACTTTGACCTCATCCACTGCTTGAAAGAAAAAATTGTGTATGCGTGTGTGTGTGTACGTTGGAAGGTCCTGTCTGTCAGATAAATTTGACATATAGCCCTCAATTCATGGACCAGTTAGAATGATTAAGTTTTCATGGTCAAGTCCATATTTCAGATAACACAAAATAGGAAACTAAAAACTGAGCAACACGAATGCCACCAAAACATGGGGGTGCTCTTTGGTGCCCCAGAGGGTAAGCCGACCATGCTCCACAGCAATAGTTCTGATTTATTTGGTGTAATGATTATGAGGTGTACATATTTTACCAGCAGGTGTCATCTGTCATTGACATCTTTTTCATGGTTCATTGGACAATGTTTAATTTTTGTGGTTTGTCTATTAAGCAGATATTATAAGCAATTAGCAGGCGCGTAGCTACGTTTACGTCAAAACGCCCGGGCGTACACTTGAATTTTGATTAAAAAAAAAAAAATCTAAAGAAAATAAAAAGAACTTGTTAGAAGCACGTCAGCTTTATAATTCTATCTTCATTAGCTTGTCATTGCGAAAATTTACTTTTCAGCTGAATGGTATCATATATCATATTTGTTCATTTTCTGTCAAGTCTGAATCTATACTGCGAGTTCTGTAATGACTTCTCTTTTGTTTAAAGCAATTCTTTATCTGCTGCGATCCTATTTCGTCGGCGGCGTCAATATTTAGGTACAGTAAATGTATGTTATCAAATTTAAAAAATAAAATAAATTACAATAACTTTGCCGAGTCTCTGTGAAATTTTACGGAGGTTGAACTGAAACTGTTTATGGTCAAAAGAGTAAATTGACTGAGATCGGCGTAATATTAAAATTATATGCAGTTCAGTTTACCTTCTTTTACTGACAAAATTAACAGGTACTAATAGTTATAGGCTGGGGTCACAGTCACATTTTTTACACAACAATTTCTTTGTCAAAAATTCATCTACTAGTAATTAAATGATTTTACAAATTTTGTCTGGAGCAAAGTTTTAAAAGTAAATTTGTTTATTCATTTTTCGGTATTATACTGGGACTGTATAGGCGAGTGACTTATTTCAAAAAGACGCTTAGTTAACGACTTTAATGCACCCACCTAACACACGGCTGTATTATATATCATTCGAAAGCTAATAATCTGTACTTTCTGTTTTGCCCGGTCGTAAAAAAATCGTACTGTGCATTTTCTGTTAAATCAAGGTCAAAGGTCATGAATAAACATTCCAATTTTTGCGATTACTAAACAAAAAGCCATTTTCTAATTCTTGTACCATAGTATTTTTCAAAAGATCATATGAATTGTATGGAACATGATACATTATTTCCAAATCAAACAAAAAAATAGAAGTTAGATGTGCAATATTTCCTGAAAATTGAAATTTATCGCAAATCTTAAAAAAATGAAAAATTGTTCCAAAAGCAAAATATATCTTAGGGAATCGATATTTGTATGCTGAAAAAATAGCTAAATTTATGTCTTAGGTCAGGGAATATTTGTTTTGAATTTTAAGATGCAATTATTAATTATTGTTCATAGAACAGCCTTCTATTGAAGTGTTTGCAGTTGCCCAAAAATCGGCCATCTGCAAATAGCGATCTGTTTGTTATTCTATGTTAAGATAGCACATCGCTTATTGTCAATATCAGGGAGGAGAATGATTTTTCATAATAAAAATAGGGGTATTTAAAGTTCGAAAAGAATATATACGAGCTATTAATTGAGGTAAAAATGTATTTTTTACGAAGACAAACGTATTAACTTTTTGTAATCATGTTTAAATGCAAACATGACTTTGCGACTAAATCGTAGGTAACATTGAAAAAAGTAGCCTTGCTTAGAAACACTTGGTTATCTAAAGCGGGATGTAAACGAACAAAATATAATGCTGCTGCTTCTTATTTAGTCTAAAATCGTGTTAGTAATATTAAGTGTGTTTAGAAGTTTAATCGCTTTAATTATTTGAATAAAAGATGCTTTGAGTATTTTCAACATAAACTTTTAAAATACAAATGCAGGTCATTGTGTATGTAAAACACTATAAGCAGTTGTGAAATAACAAAATGAAAAACTTGAATATCCTGACCTCATAAGATCATTCGCTGTTTTAGGCAGTGATCGTTTTCAAGGTGTGCTGTATTTTGTGATCTGTTGTTCTTAGACTTTAATTTCCTTTTGTTCATGGTTTTAATTAAGTTTATCTGATTCATTGTTTAAGATGTTGATTGTCCTTTTGGTATTAATTTACTTTAAAGACATTAACTTGCAGTAATGAAAATCGGCAAAAGAATCGCCTCAAAGTAAAGTGAATAAGAATAACGCAATAAAACAAATAAAATATCCTCGAAAATAACTTAATTTGCTCACGGGGATGTATATATAGAACAAAATCGTTATTATGATACAATTAGCTACAATGATCTACAATTCTAAAACCTTTGACTACTTGAATAGTGACGAAATATATCAGAGGGACATCAAACTCATAATTGAAAACGAACTGACAAAACGGCAGTATACAAAACACAACATATAAAACTACAGATTGAGTAACAAAAAAAACCCAAAAATATTAGGGGTGAATTCAGGGACTCCCAAAGGGTAAGCAGATCATGTTCCACATGTGACACCTGTCTTGTGGCTCATTTAATTCCTAACTCGGTGCCAAGCCTTAGTGGGTAGGTGTTATTCAAGGCAGATATGACGGTATTTTGGTAACGTCGATTGGAACTTATCAGTCGTCATCTGACGAAACAAATGTTTTATAATTGTCAACCAACTCGTAGTGGTGTCCATAAAATTTTCAAAGGGATGATTCCAACTTTGCATCTGAACTCTGGTTTAAAACCATGTTCAAACCACCACTTTTCTTCAAATGTCCTGTACAAAGTCAGGCATATGGCAGTTGGTATCGAATAATCTGTGTCTTTGTATGTTGGCGTTTGTTTTTGTAGCAGTTCAGTGTTTCTGTTATATCGTTGTGTTCCTCTTGTATATATATAGTTGATGCGTTTTCCTCGGTTTTGGTTTGTGACCCAGATTTGTTTCAGTTTCTAGTAAATCGATTGATGACTATTGAATAGCGGTATACTATAGTTGCCTTTATTTAACATCTTCATTGTGAGCAGTTACGCACTATCACGAAAATAAATCGTGAACATACATGCAAGCTCTGGAAAATTGTATCAACTTGGAGAAATATACTCCACAAGAAGATGCCGCGAAATCGCGTTACAATTGGGCAAGTGTTTAGATAAATAGTTTCATTTAATTTCGCGGGCAGTACGTCGACTGAGCATGCAAAGACAAATTAAGGAAATACAAAACCCTACATTTATACGACATATCATAAATATTTCCGACTTGTTATTGTCTCAGAGGAGTTGATGCTCAATGAAATCGGTCTCCTCCTTTAGTAGCTGAGATATGCAGGCGTTGCTATAATGTTGCTACATAGACTAATTTATAATCTGGTAGTAAGGAGTGTTTTTATTGGTTGATTTATGCTCATCTCTATTGTCGTTAATCTTGTTCTCAACCAACCCTCATCGTCGTTTTCAAGATACGTGATAGAGTAAACTATATTTGTTGAGTCTTTTATATTCAATTTCAATTGAAATTATGAGTCCAACATTGTCACAAATTTGGCACTATTCAGTGAGATGACATCATCTATATAGTTGAAAGTGAAGTTTCAAGATAATGGTGCTTCTTTCCAGTCGTCATCAGAAACACTTGCAAGAATTCATCCTCGTATGAAAAATGGACTAGTCATTCAAGCTATTCAGGAAGTCTAGTTGTAACTAGAATCGTTGCGTATTAATGGATTTTTTTCTTCAAAATTATTCTTATTTGCTGAATTAATGCATTGAAACAATGAACAACGCAATTTAATCAATCAAGGAGTAAAGTTTTATAATTTGTTTCCTGGTTTTTTAATTCTTTGAAATTTCAATTTTCATCAATTAATTTTCTATTTATTTTTGTCTAGATTGTCAATTTCTTTTTTTATGGTCCACATTAAATAAATAAAAGTGGGTTTCAATACATCAATATTTATAATGAAGCTTCAATTCAAACAATTAGAAAAGTCGAAAGATGATCATTTCAGTCGGGTAGTTTCAATGCAGATTGCAATCTCTTAGTTTCGCCCCCCTTTATTTCAAGCAATTATAGTATGATTCGTGCACATATCTTTTTACTTTCAATTTTTCAGATTCTTAAGAATTTGTTTATTAAATCTTATTTTGACCACATACAATGTTTAAATTGCAAGAAATGCTTAAAAGCTGTTTTTCGCAGATGGCGGTATTTGGGGCAACTGTATGAGTTGTTTTGATTTGCTGTTTGATTAGAAGTAAGCATAATTTTAGGAAATTTATGATGTCAAAAACTTCTTTGATAGTCATTACAGGGTTTTACTTAGTTTAAAGTGATTAGCAGTTGCATCAGAAAGAAAAAAATGTGTTTTTGCACATTTTATTGACTTTTACTCGAATTTCAGGAAACATGTGCTGTCTATCAAAAACACGCTTTAAATATATAAAAATGCATTTGATTAATGACTGTTAATTTCTCTGCTAAAAGTTTAAATTGTTTGCATATGTGAATTAAGTATATAAAAGTCATATTATGCAAACAAGCTTAAATCTTAGACAATATGCCCTTATTCGTCCTTGGCCTTTGATCTTGACTTGACGAAAATTGCACCGTACGATTTTTTTACGACCGGGCAAAACAGATAGTACAGATTTGTAGCTTTCAAATGATATATAATTAAGCCGTGTGTTAGGTAGGTGCATTAAAAATTTAATTTCATGGTTAAAGTCACTCGCCTAGTATGGCTTTTAAAATTATAAATGCATAAACTTTCACAGACTGTCATGAAACTTGGACCAAAACTAATATTCCAGATCAAGAAAAAGTATCTAAAGAAAATGTTTGATTTTTTAAAATCCTGTAATGGACTGATAAATGGATTCACTTTTCCGAGGAATATACCATTTAGATTCTAAAGTATGGTGCTACTTATGCGTTTTAATGACAGGAATGGTATCAATTCTCGATAACTCTTTAGATTCCGGGGGCTTCGCTCCCTAGCTCTAACCCACTACAGCACATGTTTGACATAGACTCGTTATTGAATCCTTGGATTCCTCACCAATGTTCGGGCGTACACTTAAAAATGACCTTGCTACGCCACTGATTAGTCAACTATATTTGGTATATGGAACGATTGTAGGGTGAACTGTCTGTCTGGCAGAGTTCATTAGACCCTGATCAATTTTCATGGTTCAGTGATCAATGATAAGTTTTCGTACTTTTGTCAGTTTATCGCATACTATTAGATATAGTACCACTATATTCGGTGTATGGAATGATTGTAGGTGTATCATGTTTGTCTGACATGGTTAATTTCATCTGACTGGCATCATCTTCATTGACCATTCATAAAACATTCATATTATAGACTTTAACATGAAATCTATCATAAGTAAAACCTTTAATCTGGTATCTAGGATGAGTTCATATATGATGAGACGCTCACCCACTTTTAAAAAACCCTATCATCTAGAAAAAAAATCGCTTACAGACATAAGTTGATAATAACTGATTCTCGAACAGTATTTTTCAGTCATTGAATTTAGAAAGAGACATAAATGGTTGTGATGTAACACACGTTTTTCTCTCACCGGTTTTTTTTCTTCAATATCCTTTTAAAAAGAATACTGAAAAAAATGGCGCACAATACTTGGTTTTAATTGAATGATGTATGTATAACCACGTGACCATCACTGTAATAAACATGACAATTTCATAGATCCTTCATAGTCATCTTACTTGTTAACGACACATTGGGTACTTAATATTAACACATATTGTAGAAAATTATATTATCTAGATATATAGATGAGTAAATTATTCATGGACGTAGGGAGCATTGAAAAAGTGATAGGCTGTGTTATTGAACCAATGGGAATATAATTTAATTATGAAGAATTGACCTCGTTTTTGCTCAATCAATTAGCAAATATTTTAGAAATAGTTCCACGCTAGAATTAATTCCTGCGGTAGATTTATTTCGTCCCATTTTAATGTTAAACAATTGAACAAACGACTTTCTTACTTCAGCAAGTTTTTTGTTTGGAACTATAACCCACTGGCATGGAAATTAATTGTTCATGATGAATTAATTTCTAACTTATATAAACTCTAGCTATCGTTGTCGGTGTCTCGGTCACGTTTATCCTACATCTTTTCTTATTCATATTGAGGCTACACAATTTGAAATTCATTTCTTTGACTCTTTCAAACATGTCCCTATCACATTATCTAGGATGTAAAACTCTATACGTTTTGAACCAGTTAGGTTTTTCTTTAAAGCAGAGTGCCTAAACACCCATTTTGCACTCAATGTCTTCAGTTCACTTTCATATAATTTAGAAGAAGATTCACTTGAAACAATATAAAACCTGACAATGAAACCATGAACAAACAAGATAAATAAAGGCAACAGTAGCATACCGGTGTTCCTAATTCATCAGTCAGTTAAGAAAAAAACAAGTCCGGGATACAAACTAATGTTTTGGGACCCTTTATAGCTAGCTGTTCGGTGTGATCTTATGCTACGTGTTGAAGACCGTACCTTGACCTATAATGGTTTACTTTTATAAATTGTGACTTGGATGGAGCGTTGTCTCATTGGCACTCATATCACATCTTCCTATATTTATATAGAGATTAATACATGGCCTTTTCCATATCAGCCTGGGTATCATCCCAAGACCCCCATATCAGCCCGAGACGGAGTCGAGGTGCTGAGATTTATCGAACATCACTGCCTCCATATACATTTATTGTTACATTTCCTATAGAGGCATTTTGAAATATTGAAAGTTTGGAAGAGTTTTATGATCATTATTACTCCATGTTTGTTGTACTATAAAATGATTCAGTGGCATTTGTTAGCAAGTACTAAACTATCCCCACAAAAGTTCCCGTAAATTCCGACGTCGTCATAAAAAATATCTGACGTCATAATGGAAAAGCAAACAACCGATACCAGGAACCTCGGAAGTAACTTGCACGAGGGGCACTATTATGGATTTTGTGGACGAGATGCCCCTGATATCGGTTATCAGTCCGGGTGGGAAATTAGGGTACTTCCGCTCATTACACATATGCAAAAGCTATCATATCAATGCTAAGTAGATGATAAATAATTATAAACTATAAGAGTGAAACAATTGAAGTACAACAAAAACCAATGCAAGGGCTGTATAGGTATAAAAACTTCCATCGTAGAAACAACAAAACCAAATACCAACTTACATAAAAACGAACTATTTGATAACAACTGTTAGAAGAAACAAAATAAAGAATAAGATTGAATTTATTAGATCTTTTGACGCATAAAAGACCAAATCAGAAACTGATAACACTTATCTCTGAAATGGTCCATTACATTAACAATAAATTGACAACAATAATGTTTGTTTTTACAATAGTAAATACGATAAAAATTGTTTTTAGATTCTCTTCTACCACTTTAAGATTCGATTATATTTAAAAAAAAAAAAATCTTTATCCAATTTTGTTGAACTCGTGCCAACTTTTTAAATTATAATTAACATGTTTAAAAAGAAGTTAGTTGGACATTATTATCAAATCAATATATAAAATATTGAAATCAAGGAATACTTGTTTTGAGTTTAATTTGTATATATAACTGGTTTTAATTTGACTCTGGATTTGGTATACTGATCTGGTTTTAACTGGATTCGGTATATTGGTGATGATGATGTGTGGGTGTTTAGAGTCCGACTATCCTGTCTGGATATCGCGGACTGTATCTACCTATTCTATAGACTGGAGTCTGTCGGTCTTTTTGCCTTCATTTTACTCCGACTGCGTTGGTCTTGCTGGTACGGAGTATCAGGACGTGCTGCTTGTATGGCTGATTGTATTGCCTCTTTGGATTGTTCGGTATATTGGTCTTGTTTTAACAGGAACTGGTTTATATATCTGATATTAACTGGACACGGTATGAAGATCTTGTTTTAACTGGATTTGATATGTTGATCTGGTTTTAACTGGAATCGGTATATAAATCTGCTTTTAACTGGAAACGGTATATATATCAAGGTTTGACTGGTATATGGATAAGAAATTAACCTCAAATATTGACTTCACATTTGTTGAAAAGCTTGACAATCATTTATTGGCTGTTGGTGATAATTTGGTTTAAGTCATCCAGAAATGCATTGTCCTCAATTCGATTGGACGACTAATTTGAAGTAGGTCCTCCTCTATTTCTTGGTTCATTGCATCCTCTGAGTTAATAATATTGTGTACAAACAACATCGCCATCGCCATTCAAAATTTGGAGTTAAATAGAAGCCCTTCCTGAAAAAATAGACAGACTTATGATTTGGATGATTATCAATTTTTTAACATTAAAGCGTGGAATATTTGCTTTTTATTGTACGGCAAAAATTACTGAAGATTTTGAAAATTGAGGAAGACTGACTCATTAGAAAAAGGGGCAAAGTTGTGTTGAGATACATTTACAGATAAAAGTATCAAGCGTTTTTTTTTATATAATGTTCAATGCAAATAAAAGAATACTGTCTTGATCAATATAAAACAAAGATAAGACAAATTATGAAAAGCGTATTGTATTATGAAACCAGTAGTAATAATCTAAAAAAAAAGATGCTATCATATTTAAAAAAAATGCAGACAGCTCATATCAAAAGAAAACAAAATATGAAAGAATACACTAACCCTTAATCATTAAACAGTAAACTTAAAAATATTTCGAACACTTAAATAAAATAAAATAACACTATTGTGACTCTAATGCTCCTAAAAACCAGGTGCTCCGCAGGGCGCAGCTTTATACGACCCCAGTGGTTGAACCCTGAACAGTTGGGGCAAATTTGGTCACAATAATCAAGCTTGATTCTGTGTGAATTTGGATTGTGATCAAATTTTTGACATAATATAGTTTTTTGTCACAAAATTAATGTGGTCAAAGATCTAACAAATCTATTGCACAATACTGTGCAACTGAAGATTTCTTCTTGAAACTTTTCAAAATTCGAAATTTTTGTGGTATTGAACCTTCTGACAAAGTTTCATGAAGATCTATTCACTTAAACTAAAGTTATTATCCGGAAACCAATGTGTCGTCGGACAACGACGACGCAGACGACGACATCATACCATTATACGATCCCAATTTTTTTTTTGGGGTCGTATAAAAATTGCAGACAGCTCATACCAAAAGAGAAAAAAAAATTTGAAAAAAACACACTAACCCTTAAACATTAAACAGTAAACTAAAACATATTTTGAACACTTAAATAAAAAAAAAACCACAAGTGTGACTCTAATGCTCCGAAGAGTAAGCACTAATGAAAACCGTTGTTTTCCACATGACGAATAAATCAAAAAGTTATTCAATTGAGTTATTATCAACATTATACAGGGGAAAGTGAACGCACTTGTTATCCTTTGTCATGTTTGACCCAAACAGTTTGTAAAAGTTAAGCTTGTAAACTGCCAACGCCATGTCAAAAACAGAAGGACCAAAAGACAAACAGCGGTGTACAAGAATAACATAGAAAACTAAGGACTTGGGCACACGAACCGCATTAAAACCGGGGATAATCTCAGAAAACTAAAGACTTAGGCACACGAACCGCATTAAAACCGGGGATAATCTCAGAAAACTAAAGACTTAGGCACACGAACCGCATTAAAACCGGGGATAATCTCAGAAACTAAAAACTTAGGCACACGAACCGCATTAAAACCGGGGATAATCTCAGAAAACTAAAGACTTAGGCACACGAACCGCATTAAAACCGGGGATAATTGAAAACTAAAGACTTAGGCACACGAACCGCATTAAAACCGGGGATAATCTCAGAAACTAAAAACTTAGGCACACGAACCGCATTAAAACCGGAGGCACACGAACCGTATTAAAACCGGGGATAATCTCAGAAAACTAAAGACTTAGGCACACGAACCGCATTAACACCGGGGATAATCTCAGAAAACTAAAGACTAAGGCACACGAACCGCATTACAACCGGGGATAATATCAGGATAGAAAACTAAAGACTTAGGCACACGAACCGCATTAAAACCGGGGATAATCTCAGAAAACTAAAGACTTAGGCACACGAACCGCATTACAACCGGGGGTAATATCAGGATAGAAAACTAAAGACTTAGGCACACGAACCGCATTAAAACCGGAGATAATCTCAGGATAGAAAACTAAAGACTTAGGCACACGAACCGCATTAAAACCGGGGATAATCTCAGAAAACGAAAGACTTAGGTACACGAACCATATTAAAACAGGGGATAATCTCAGGTGCTTTGGAAGGGTTAGTAGATCATGTTCTACATTTTGGCACATGTTGCATTGCTTATCATTTGAGAACAAATTTACTTTAATAAATGTTTACAAATTTGACAGAGCATTGACTTAGTTAAACGATATTTACGTATAATCTACACAATAACGGGTTTTATTCTTAGTAACACAACGGGTGTCACTTGTTAGTAAGAATGTCTGACCGTCAGGTTACTTTCGACGTGGTTTGCTTTTATCTTTAAAAGTGTGTGGAGCTCTTCCACTGTTTAGTAATTCGTGTTGGTGTTCATCCTTCTTTAACCTGATTGATTTTGCTGCCTGAGATATGTCTAAGCCAGTACACATTGGGCCCATAAAGTATTCTATAGGACGACAGAAAACATATTAAAATTCCCTTCCAATCGTATGTAGCTGCGTTATTAACATTCCATGCAACAAAATCGTTCCCTCTACAACTTGGGTTGTAAATTATGTTTTTAGAAAGTTGAATACCATCAGAGAGCCACTGGGTTTCATATTCAGTTAAGGTAAAAGTTAATATATAGTAAATGAAGAAAACTAAAACAATTCTATATGATAAATGTGAACAACATAGACGATAAAGTGTAATACAGAATAAAACCATTCATAAAAAATGAAATCCCATTACATTCCTGTGTATGCAACGACATTGAAAAGAAATAGTCAAAAAGAGTTCGACTGACTTATAAAAAATACTTAGAAATTATTACCAATTTACCAAAGGAACAACTCATTTTATTTTGTTTATACAAAGCCCTTCAATATCTGCAAAATTAAGTGTAAAATTATTTAAATATGTTTATGTTAATGTCGTAAATATAAAGTGTTTCCCTGATCCAATAACATGAAAGTTACGTTGAACCTAAAATCTAAGAACATGTTTTTAGGACCCGTGACTGATATTTTATATAATCCTCAGGAATCCTGAGGAATAACATACATGATCAGAAAGTTATCTAAAGTCCATTGTTCAGTCTTCAGTGTTAAAAAATAATTAACAAATAGCTCCATTGTAAGCCCAGAAAATTGCAGTTAACCCCAGTATTGTCGTATACTAATAAAATTGTGCGAAACATTTTGTAATTGAAGCAATGTCACGTGTTCGTGCTTGTTTGTGTTATATATTTTGATAGGCGTGGTTAGTGTAATCAACTGTTGAACTTGCATTACTTTCAGTGAATTGAACATTCAATTGTGCAATCAATTGTGCGATTTGAAGCATTTCACGTGTTCGTTCTTGTTTCTGCTACATACCTTGCTATGATTGAAACAGTGTCACGTGATGTGTTCGTTACCATTATATACCTTAGTATGTATGTTTACGTTTGATGCATGTGACGTACTTGCATTACTAAGAGCATTCATGAGGAAGCTTTCTCCTGACGGTGGATCTTCCTTTATAGGATACAATAAATATATTTAGATTTACAATAGTCAGTTATACCCCAACCCTTTTCACGAATCTGACCTATTTACGAAGTTTATAATAACATTAGTAACACAACAGGTGCCACATGTGGAGCAGGATTTGCTACCCGTCCGGCGCACCTGATATCTCGACCAAATCGTGGTGGGTTTCGTGTTGCTTAGTATTTAGTTTTTTATGTTGTGTTTTGTGTACTATAATATGCTGTGGTACGTTTCGTCCCTGAGGGTATCATTGATGAGTGTTATGTAGACGAAACGCGAGTCTGGCGTATTAAATTATAAAATAAAAAAGAAGATGTGGTATGATTGCCAATGAGACAACTATCCACAAAAGACAAAAATGACACAGACATTAAATTATACGCCTGGTACCTTTGATAACTATAAAAGCATGATTAGCTTCAATCTTATAGGTTTCTTAATAAAAGTCTTTGCTTTTTTTATTTTTTATAAAAAAAAGAGAAATTACTTGACATATTTTTTTCGATTAAAATACAATAACAAAAACCTGGCTTGTTTTTTTTTTTTAATTTTTTATGTTTCATGCATTTATAATGGAAATAAGGCAACACATTTCGTATTTGACTTGTTTTCGGTCTATAATGATGATCTATCCATTTAGGAAAACAAATACCTATCTGGTCCCATTTATCGTTTAAAAATAAACAAACCAAGATAACACATAAAAGGAATCACCTCTAATAAATATCCACGTAAATCATTTAAAGATTTTCTTATCCCAGTCATAGATTACCTTAGCCGTATTTGGCACAACTTTTTGGAATTTTGGATCCTCAATGCTCTTCAACTTCGTACTTGTTTGGCTTTATAAATATTTTGATATGAGCGTCACTGCTGAGTCTTATGTAGACGAAACGCGCGTCTGGCGTACTAAATTATAATCCTGGTACCTTTGATAACTGTTATTACCTCTCATGAATATCCAAACGCATTCAAATTGTCACGATTTGGGAATAGGAATACATTAGATAGAACAAGAGAAAATATGTTTAACTTATGCATATGTAAGGTCGCTTTTCTGGACGCCAATATTGTGTATGAATAAATGTTTTACCATACTAACCCTGTAATCCCTATCTTTTTGTACCATAGTGCGCCGCTTTCGCCATGGCTAAAATGCAATAAAACAATATTTCAATAACACTTTTTAAAATGCTAATTACTTTTCTGTTATTGAGATTGGGTCTCTTTGCAAATTTTCCTTCTTGTATTTAAAAAAAAATCATAAATTGTCGATTTAAAAAATTCAGGGGTCGCACTTTATACTTGTTTTCTGTCATGGTTATAAATTAGAGCTTGATTCCAGTGTCGGTTAAGTTTGAATTTGAAACGGTTTTACATTCTAATGCATAAGAATAAGAAAATGTGGTATGTTGTCAATATCATAAACTGTCTACCATAAACCAAGTAGCATAGATATTATCAAGGATTGATGTTTGCCATATATGCTTTTCATTTGTTTGTCATAAATTAGAACGTATTTTTTATGGTTTAATAGGTTTTAAATGTTTCTTGTTGGGCATTTTGTTTATAGCTGACTGTACAGTTATGGGTATTGCTCATCGTTTTACAATGCAATTTATGTGACAGGTTTCATAGACTTTTCTCTCATTAAAACATATGGAAATTGCTGAATATATAAGAGACTATTTTTTTATTATGAAAATTATACAAGAAAAGAAGTATTGTTATGTTAAAATACACATAATGAGCTGTGTAAATTCCTTAAACATGTTAAATATACCTATCTTGCTTTGACTAAATTCCTTAAATACTTACAAATAAATATATCATAATTAAAAATCCAATATTATAAATAAAGTATATCACAGCCAGGATTGACAGAACGTAAATTTCAACAATGTCACGTGAGGCATCTGGTAATGTGGTTACTATAGCATGCCAACAGCACACTACTGTCAACATTATCATAGCTGCCAACAAATATTTATCCTATAAATCAAACAAAAATACGACAATCAGCAATTATTTTATAGAAAATCTGACTGGAAAATGAATATAAAAACTGACAAATCATTAAATAGCCTTAAAAAATATTTGATTAATGAAATTTTCACATATTTACATACATTGTATATTGTTAAAAAAACATATGTTGATTATCAATAAACTATGAGTTTGCTGTCAAATTTGGTATTATTCATTGGGTCTTTCCACTTTTCTGTGGAAAGACCTATTGTTTTTCTTCTGATTATTTTTCTCCCGCCTAATTTTGTTCATGCGATAAATATTTGTTTCGCAATATGTTGCATAGATATTTGGTATATGATATCGAACAGTTTATGCGCTTTTGAGATTTACCCTGCGTAACCAAATACTTTTTTTTGTAGAAGTTATCTCCCCAAACACTGTTTTTCTTGTGTCCACGACTCCTTCGCAACCGTAAAAGATTACGACAAATTTATTTTATAAAACTGCTTGTTTTATCCTTCGCATGATTTGTCCAATTTCGACCGAAGCAATATGAACGCTCCATATGAGAGTTATTTCCCCTTTTGTATTTGAAATTTTGAAATGTATTTTAAACTGGAATACCATAAGTAATAGAGACCTAGGATCTTTTGATTTGAGGTCCTTGGTCCAAAAAAATGAAAATTAGGTCAAGGTCAAAGGTCAAGGTCATATTCTAATTTTTGAATTAGGCTTATTTCCACTTATTTCCAGAAACTGTAGAAGATATCGACAAATTATTTTGACTAAATTGTTAGTTGCGACATGTCGTAACTTAATAATTTAAGTTGAAAGGGTGCGTAGACAATGAATGGGAGTTTTTGCCCCTATCATATCTAAAATTATGTGTAAAGTGATATAACTTATTAACTATACATATTAGAGACCTAGAGTCTTTTGATTTGAGATCCTCAGTTTGTGACCTTTGAAATTGAGGTCAAGGTCATAGGTTAATTTGACGTTCTAGATTTTGACCTTTGCTTTAAATTCATATCTATACATCATAAATCCATATGAACTGACATTTTAGACTGATTTTTAATATTTTAATATCAAAATAGATATTAACTGGTGGAAAGACCTTCAATTGTTCTCTGAACAATTGGTTTTCAATTAAGTCTTTCCACTTTTCTGTGGAAAGACCTATTGTTTTTCTTCTGATTATTTTTTTTTTCTTCCGCAAATTTTTTTTCTTGCGATAAACATTTGTTTCGCAATATGTCGCTTAGATATTTGGTATATGATATCGAACAGTAATATGCGCTTTTGAAATTTACCCTGCATAACCGAATACTTTTCTTTGTAGGAGTTATCTCCCCAAACACTGTTTTCCTTGTGATCACAACTCCTTCTCAACCGTAAAAGATTACGACAAATTTATTTTATAAAATTGCTCGTTATATCCTTCGCATGATTTGTCCAATTTCGACCGAAGCAATATGAACGCTCCATATGAGAGTTATTTCCCTTTTTGTATTTGAAATGTATTTTAAACTGGAACACCATAAGTGATAGAGACCTAGGATCTTTTGATTTGAGGTCCTTGGTCCAAAAAAATTAAAATTAGGTCAAGGTCAAAGGTCAAGGTCATATTCTAATTTTTGAATTTGTCTTATTTTCACTCATTTTCATTAACCTTATAAGATATCGACAAATTATTTTGTATAAATTGTTAGTTGCGACATGTTGTAACTAAATAATTTTAGTTGAAAGGGTGTGTAAACAATGAATGGGAGTTTTAGCCCCTATCATATCTTAAATTATGTTTAAAGTGATATCACTTATTAACCATACATATTAGAGACTAGGGTCTTTTGATTTGAAATCCTCAGTTTGTGACCTTGAAATTGAGGTCAAGGTCATAGGTTAATTTGACGTTCTAGATTTTGACCTTTGCTTTAAATTCATATCAATAGATCATAAAGCCGTATGAACTGACATTTTAGACTGATTTTTTATATTTTAATATCAAAATAGATATAAACTGATGGAAAGGCCTTCAATTGTTCTCTGAACAATTGGTTTTTAATTTTTTTTTTTCTTCCGCCAAATTTTGTTCTTGCGATAAACATTTGTTTCGCAATATGTCGCTTAGATATTTGGTATATGATATCCAACAGTTTATGCGCTTTTGAAATTTACCCTGTGTAACCTAATACTTTTCTTTGTTGGAGTTATCTCCCCAAACACTGTTTTCCTTGTGTCCACAACTCCTTCGCAACCGTAAAAGATTACGACAAATTTATTTTATAAAATTGGTCGTTATATCCTTCGCATGATTTGTCCAATTTTGACTGAAGCAATATGAACGCTCCATATGAGAGTTATTTCCCTTTTTGTATTTGAAATTTTAATAATACGGATTTAGTTATATATTCGGTGACATCTTACCGGTGGCATCTTCCCTCACCTATTTTGCTAAGCGGTATGTAAGTTTATATACAACAAGTGAAACTGTGAGCAAATGCTCACTAATAATACCCATCCGAAATATTTCGATAAACAGGAAGTTGTTAAGAAGTGAATCTGAAAACGCACCACAAGGTATAGCTGACTTATACATGTTATATAAACACTGAAACAAAATTTAGTTACTGCGAAAAATGTGACGAAAATATTCATAGGACGTACAGACAGACTGACCAATGGATGGATGGACTGATGGAATGACGGACAGAGGTAAAACAGTATACCCCAACCTGTTTTAAAGCGGAGGTATAAAAACTGGATTACATAATGACATATATAATTTGATATAAACTCAGTTAACCATAGCTTGGAAATTAAAATTTTCATGTTTAAATCTCCCATTTGTGTGTGAGCGCATCTCATTTCAAACGATAAAGGAAAATAAGGAACTCAAATGAAAACAGGTTGTGTATGGCCCAATCGTTATTCAGATTTCACTTACCATATACGTCAAATAAGATATTCTAGGTAAACTGTTGTTTACAACTGATTTGAACGCTACTGCGGTCAGTATAAGAGTAAACGAAAGCTGCAGCCGATTTTCTGGCTTTTCTTTTTCCACTGAGAATGTTGCGAAGGATAAGGTACATATCAGGAACTGAAAGAAAATTAGTAACAAACATATCTTCAAAGTAGATAAAAAAAAGAGGAAAGTCAATAGGACTGACAAAATCAAACGTTAGACATTATCAAGCAACGGAACAAATGGAAAATAACTGTTATATGTCTTATTTGGCACAGGGATTTTCCGTAGAAAATGTTGGGTTAACCTTGGTTTTATAGCTAGCATAACCTCACGCTTGTATGACAAAACGTAAAATAACAAAAAAATATCGAACTCTAAGGAAAATTCAAAAGTGAATGCCCTTATCAATTGGCCGTTTCAGAATCTAAAGCATCATGGGTAATTTCATTGTTCGTACCCCAAAGTGAAAATAACGTTACGTCATTGGTTGAATTTCCATTGTTTGTAACGTTTTAAACCAATCAAAACGCTTTGGTGTACGCTTTTGAAAATATTACCCGTGATGCATTAGATTATGAAACGGCCAATTGTCAGTTGTTTATAGTTTCTTCATATTAAAAGACATTGGGCAAGCAACCCAAACAGATATAATATGACAAAATTAAACTGTAAATCTTAAAAAAAAAAAAAAAAAAAATTCACTACATATATCTTCATTATTTTGGCCCAAGCTTTTCTAAATAATATATTCTATCCATTCTTTCGCTAAAACAAATTATTATCATCTCAAAATTTTAACTGATGTACCCATATTTTGACTATTTTATTTGTTGTGTCTGTTTATTTAACGCATCAATGTAAAAATATCGGAAATTGATGAGACTGTCATTAAAGTGAGAGGGTTAGCGCTATAGAACCAGGTTTAATCCACCATTTTCTACATTTGAAAATGCCTGTACCAAGTCAGGAATATGACATGTCTTGTCCATTCGTTTTTGATGCGTTTTGTTATTTGATTTTGCCATGTGATTATGGACTTTCCCAATTGATCTTCCTCTAGGTTCAGTATTTTTGTGATTTTACTTTTTTAAGGTTCCATAATAAAACAAATGCATTCTTAATAGATTTAGAACGGTTGCTAAAAAACTTCGAGTTACGAATAGATGTGGTGTTTACTGTCGTGTTTTTTCTGTTTATGAAAAAAATAACAAAAAATGTGAAGCACACCGAAAAACCCACGTAGTGAGTTATTTTAAAGTTTGCACCACATAATTTATGTTATTTCGAATAGGAAGAAAAAATATGACAGTCATTCCTTAGAACTTAAATTCCATTTTAAACCGAAGTAAATCATGAAAAAACGTATGAAAATTATGTCTATGAGATTATAGACAAAACGCTGTCTGCAAATCAGAATTCACGCAACATCCCAAAATTAAATTATTTAGAATAAGACAAGAATACTTACCGTTACCATAAATATATTCCACACAAAATAACCCGGTCTTCGAGCGGCTCTACATTTAACTGATAGAGCAGATCGTCTTATACTATTGTCCGCCTGATCTATCACTATATCTTTCCGAGAACACTCAGTGTGCATGTATAAAAACCACTCTTGTTCATCAACAAACGATTGTCTATTGACCACGTGGTGGTCAGTTTCATCTTCTATTAATTCAACTTCGTACGACGGTAACTCGGACACTACCGTCACAGTCAGATCCTTGAAAATAAAAAAAAACATTAATTGACATTTATTTTCGTGGGTACCAATTGTCGTGGTATGAGGAAAACTTACATATTCGTGGATATTTAATTTCGTGGTTTTGGCAAAGTCTACACTCATTCCTTTACAAAATTTGTATTTCGTTGAACATTTGAATTCGTGGTTCTCCTGTACCCACGAATTCCACGAAAATTGGTATCCAACGAATATTAATGAATTCACAGTATCATTTCATAACTGCCCTTGATCGAACATTTTCAAATAGAGATAACTCGAACACTACCGGTACAGTCAGAACCTTGAGGTGAAAAAATAGATGTTGGATAGTAATAAATTTATAGAAGAAAATTATGTTTTCATAAAGATACAAGTATTGAAAGACATTTTTTTTAGCATTTGCTATCGATGGGATTGATACATAGTTAAATTCTACCTAGCTATAAGAAAAAGCAAACTTTTTTTTACAAATATTCTTTATGTAGACGAAACGAGCGTATTCCTATACCATTTTACCTTGTCCAAACAATCCCTGATTTTTTTTAAATTCTTATGTAGTGAAGAATTTTGTATTTCTCCAAGGAGTAGGTTCAGTAAGAACCTTTGTTGGCCCCAAAATATAGCAGTTTTACAAAAGTATGAAAAGTAATCTTTAAGCTATTTAGTGGAAAGTATAATGCTTCTGCTACATAAATATGGGCTGTTTTTGACAATACAATGCACATATATCGGGTACTAGCATCATTTAGTCATGCTAAATAACTGAAATCGTCACAATTTGAGCATTTAAGTTAAATTTTAGACTGTTTCCGTCTAAAATGAAAGTGGCCGCAGTCGTTTTATTTCATAATATTGAAATGTAAGTTGTATTTGGTGATAATACATAACATATATAAAGGTTGAGGATGAACACGAATGCGTCCACTTTCATTTTTGCCAAAAAAAACATCTGAAAAGTGACGTGTTTTGGCATATTTGATAGATTTTTCATATTAAAGCTTTAATCGGAGCCTTTTTATTGATTAAATCAGTTAAAATCTTTTACATAAACTAATTAAATCAATTTAAAAAGACACTTTAGTGTTTAAAAAGTGTCAAAAATCTTTCGTTCGAAGAAACTAAAATTTGAGGCCAAAATTGGCCCTTACCGGACCTACTCCTTTGTAGGCAACAGAATATTACCGATACATTAAAACTAATTTTGAAAGAACCTTGCATCTTTGAAGAACTTAAACATAACATAAAATATATATAAGATAAAAGACACATATCAACATCAAATTCTAGCGATTTGCATCTTTCTTTTTAAATTCATATGCTAACAGAAAATAAATTGACTTCTAGCTTATATATTAGGTGTGGAAACCGGAAGCAATCGTCATTGCTATTGGCATTCATTTCCCCTTGATGTCAACAGTTCTTGGTTGTCAAATGCTCATGTTTCGAATTAAAATAAAACTGCATACCTGCACATCAAAAGGAAAGTCGTCCAATTCCAGATTTTCCATGAATGTTCCCTTTATGACCCTTTTCTCTGATATATATGCGTCCCCTTTATCATTATACAGTATACGGTACCGCATCTGTTCTTTAGGGTCGCCGTATGAATTTTCTATATACAATTTCGGATTCCAGATCTTTGAGAAATCTACATTTTCTGCCTAAAAATATGAATAACTAATATAATATCAATTTAATTAGGATTTTCTAAGATTTCTGCCTCAAGAATGAGGAGACACAAATTTTGCAAAGCTCATCTGGTGCAGTAAAACCTGTACTTTACATGTGATCATTATCAAATTAATATTTGTAAGATTATGTCCCTTTAGGGGATATACTTGATGATTTTTCTGAATTGTTGAAAGAGGTTCGGTTACCAAATTACGATTTACCATAAGCACATTGATACCATATGACTGTTGTTGTCCATTCGTTTGATGTGTTTGTCCTTTGATTTTTTTATGGACTTTCCGATTTGACTTTCCTCGGTGTTCAGTATTTTTGTGATTTTACCTTTTTTTTCAAATCCCTATCAAGAAAACCAGAGACGATTTTCCTAAAAATGTTTGTTTTTGTCTCATGTTGGGTTTGTACCAGTACTAATGTGCTTCTATATATATATTCTTATTTGTGTTGGTTTTCACTAGACTACCAAATAAAAGAAAAGATAAACTCGGCAATTTTTTTATTCTCTCAAATATTCAAAGTTTCAGCTCTTTCCACAATTTTGATGATTATGAACAGGCCCATGAGAAATGTTCCAATGTTTTAACCACCCCTTACCCAAAACTCTTATAAGTATTTTTACCGTTATTTTGGGTAGAAATGTATTCGTGCCTTGAATAAAATGTAGATCGTTTATTTATAGCATGTACTGTATTTACCACAAAGGACATGGCAATGGACATGGACTATAAAGTAGCAAATAAGCAGATTTATCTTACCATTTGTATGCTTTATTTATTTGCAATGTGACTTATTCTTCCTATTCTTAAAATGTAATTATATACAAGTAAAACAAAATTTGCTTGAATTTCTAGTAACTACTTTTAGCAATGTCAATTTCCCTTTTTTAAAAGTGGACAAATCGTTATGTATACAGCATTACTAAATACTTTATGTAAACCAAAATACAACTTAATCTTTAAACATACTTACCGACTTGTTTTGACCGTCTAATGTAGGTTCCCGCCATTTTGCTTTTACGATAACGTCTGCCGTAAATTGCTCCTTTAAAGTATCAATCTCACCAACTTTGAAAAATTGTACACAGATCTGTACTTTTGCCTGTAATGGGTTATTAGTCATTTTAATGAAATACCACATAAAGTGATTGTTGCAGACAACTTTTTTTGTAATGGCTTTGAGTGAACTCATTTTGCTCCTTTCGGAATACTCTAACTTTTTCATGAGCCGATGATATTTTATCAAATTTGTAATGCAAAATAATATAACAAGTTATGAATTGTCATTAATACACAGCAGAATATCCTACACAGCGGGCACTTCGTTGCATAATATCAATATTGGTTTATTACTTCAATAGATAAAACAAAATATATTCCGAACAAAGTTTTGTCACTGGTAAAGATCATTATGTGCCATACGCTCTATCTTATTTAGAGAACAAAGTTTCGATGTCTTTGTAAGTAAACAGTTTTAACAAAAATAATCCATTTGTCCATTACGATTAAATATATATCTGTTTCCTCTACATCCCAATTAACACTGACATTTCAGCCGGATTATGGACCGTTGTGCAATAAAAAAGCATGAATGTAATATCCATTAGATAGACATTCTTCTAGACATTATTTCCATATCGCTCTAAAATATTAAAAGCTTTAATATGGTATGGGTAAACATAGTGTGCAATGTAGCAACACGAAAACAATCCGCCAATTAAAAAAGTCCCAAAAGGGCAACTTCAATGGTGGCAAACTATACATGGGAGACAACCCATTATAAATATTCTATTATCATAGTCATGATTCTTATGCAAAAACGAATATCCGAGCTGCATTAAATACCACACACATGTCATAAACATCAAATGCTTTTACCAGTCTTATCATCGTAATGGAAAAGTAACACGTTCTGAAAAGTCACATGCAATTTGTATAGTTTTATTGTAGGTTGATGACTGACATGTCTATAGT
Source organism: Mytilus edulis (assembly GCF_963676685.1). Classification (NCBI taxonomy): domain Eukaryota; kingdom Metazoa; phylum Mollusca; class Bivalvia; order Mytilida; family Mytilidae; genus Mytilus; species Mytilus edulis. The sequence continues at coordinate 6,032,390 of NC_092357.1, read as the reverse complement.
AAACACATTTCAACCCACAATATTTTAAAATCCCGTTTTTTAGAACATCTCGATCCATATTAGGGTCAGGGCGGATTCAGCCATTTTAAAAAAGCGGGTTCCCAACACAGGATACCAGGGGGGATCAACTATATGTTCCAATTCAAATGCATTGATCGGCCAAAAAGAGGGTTGGCACCCCCTGGATCCGCCACCGAGGGTTCAATTTGTACTAGGATTGTTTGATAAACCGCTTATCTCGAAAAGAGAGCTAACTATTTTCACAGGTATTTTTCATTTGTTTAATATAAAGTATGCAAAGTACTAGCTTCTCCTTTACTAGTGACTTTTCTTTTAAACTGAAACGGTAATTTTAAACATAACCAATAAATAAGACTGAACAATAGATACATAGATAATTGTCGGTCTTTCAATCATTTTTCGTATGTGTCCAGTTCGGAGAAATAAGACACAAGAGTAGTTTGCCTGATTGTCAAATCTCCCAATTTAGAATAACAAATCCAAGAGAAACAACCACGGTAATAGCATGAACTTGAAAACGAGTAAGACTTGATTGAAAAAGGGGAAGGACATCGACCTCGCTAGCCTATCCTGTTGTGCGGAGTAGAGTAGACGAAATTTTAGTTTTGTTTGTGAATTTGTCTAACAGTCCACAAAGATAAGATCATTACATATTTAATAAACAATTTAATTTCTGGAAATACTGTGAACAAAACTGGAAGGTAAATGTCTGAACATGACTAAATTTTCCCCCCAAAAAAATATTGAGAAATAATTTTTAAACTCAATCACAATATTTAGGTATCTTCTCATACTATAAAAATTATGTGAAAATTGATGATATGAATTATTCAGACTAAAAAACTAGAGAAGATACCAAAACGATTATGGATGGTGAAAACGAAAATCATAAGTTGTAAAATCTTGATTACCATGACCATAAACATAAAAAGATCTGTCGACAATCAACAATCAAAAACCATTACAATGGAACCTAAACCTAGCGATTCATCACCACAGAATCCAACCAATAGAAGTTCATCGACTGTATTATAAGACGTTTAGGTATATTAGGAAAACTTTACAGTTTATCTGGTGCGAGAAAATTGGTACCGTTAATTTTATTACTACCACTGGGTCGATGCCTCTGCTGGTGGACTATTAGTCCCCGAGGGTATCTCCAGTCCAATAGCCAGTACTTCGGTACTGGCATGAACACACGGATTTTTTGTTTTTTGCTGTTACAAAATATTAGAAATTATTATAAATTAAGGAATGTATCTCCCTCATGAAAGCTCTGATTCCTTTCACGGATTTGGCTATACTTTTTGGACCTTTTGGATTATAGCTCTTCATCTTTTATATAAGCCTTGGATTTCAAATATTTGGCCACGGGCATCACTGAAGAGACATGTATTGTCGAAATGCGCATCTGGTGCAAGAAAATTGGTACCGTTAATTTTATTACAGGAAATGATTTGAAAATATTAGCTTGATGCTGCCAGTTGCTTTTGTAGACTTAATTTTTCTGTTCGTCATCTTTTGTTGTTATTGTGTTGTACAAACAAGACATTCTAAAAAAAATGAGGAAACATTTCTGCATTCCTAATATTAATCTTCATTTGTTTTTATTTTTATTTTTATTTTGTAGTGTATAGTTTATATTGAAAGATCATCTCTATTTTTTCGGGATAAATCCTCTTTTTTTGTTAATTTATCTTTTTTAACTCTTTACATATCCTGGGTGCACCGGAAGTCAATCGCAACATTTGCATTGTAAATTTATAAGGCACATTAATTTGTATATAATCGGAAACAAAGTCAGGGATATAAACTAATGAAATGTATCCTCCGTATAAATGATTGCCTCTGTTCCCCAAGTTTTCAACATTTTTCTTTTCGACTTGTGCGTTTTGATAGTCCCTTAGGTGTTTTCCAACAACATTGTATCACTAAATGACATTTTGCTTACTAATACTATTTTATATAAATATTTATTTGGTATCACTTTCATACAATTAATAAAAAACAATTTCATCCAAAAAATGTTACAATGATTGCATTGATTATATAACTATCTATTAGGTATCACCTTCATATAATTAATAAAAACAATTTTATCAAAAAAATAATGCAATGATTGCATTGATTACATAAATATCTATCATGTTTCACCTTCATATAATTAATAAACCAATTTTATCAAACAAAACGTTACATTAATTGAATTGATTACATAAATACGTATTAGGTATCACCTTCATACAATTAATATAAACAATTTTATCAAAAAAATATTACAATGATTACATTGATTTATGCTATTGGACAAACATTCCACAACATATAACAAACACCGAACATTGTTTTATTACATAAGTAAATAATATCCCTATAGCTAACTGTATAATTAAGTACGAACGATCTATAATCCCCCTGACTACATAACTATGATGAAAAGGTTTGGAAATGTCAGTTATTTCCCAGGTGATTGAATACGAAATGACGAACATTTGCATATTCTTCAATGTTAAATGCTCATGGGTACTTTATTTGGACAGATATGCACCATAAATATGATAAGCCATCATAAATGTGTTTTATTGTAGAGATATTTGAAGTCGATGAATACGAAAGGTTGAAAGACACTTGTTCTCTAAAACAAAAAAAATATTCGGTCTCTTTGACACATTGATAATTTCCATTCTCAATTTTGAATGAACAAAACCACCAAAATGTGTTTTTAGAATTATAGAAATCTTTGTAAAATTTAAATGATTGTATAATTCGAAGCTTGGATAAAAAAAATCATTGCAAATGAGAGAGTCTCTAGCTTTCAGAAAAAATAAAGTAAAAAGTAAAAAAAAACAAAACTACCTAACTCCGAGAAAAACTCAAAAAGGAAAGTCCGTAATAAAATGGCAATATCAAACGCTCAAACACATCAAACGTAGGGATAACAACTTTTATATTCCTCACTTGGTACAGGCATTTTCTTATGTAGAAAATGGGGGATAAAACCTGGTTTTATAGCTAGCTTAACCTCTCATGTGGAAGAGAATATGTGAAGTCTAGACTTCTGAAAAATTAGAAAAGTATGTATAAAAAGCATGTTCGTTATAGTGGTTATATAGCGTAGGCAAAATGTAACCTTTTTCCACATTGGTTGGATTTTATGAACTCGTTATAAAATCACCTTTGCTCGGAGCTAAGCTGCTCAGATTCCTCATGTTGACCTTATCATTATCATATATTTCTGATAGTTTCCACCACCTATCCACATATTTTTGAACTCGAAAAAGTTAGCTATTCAATCGAAACTTCCTATCACAATGTATTTAGGAAGTGTCCCCTCCCCCGTGCAACAAACTATGGCTATCGAAGAAAACACGTAATTTGGTATGCGTAGGTCTTGTAGGCTTGTAAAAGGTATCTCTAATTACAAATCTAAGTATAACAGGTATGATTTTTTTCTCTTTGTTACAAGCATAAGTCACTGCTTTGATAATCAATTTTTAAAAAGCGACCGTTTTAACAATAAATTGATTGATTATTTATGTAACAAAAAACTTTGCGTTAACCTTCTGTTAATTTATCATTGTCTTTATTATTAACACATGTAGATTTTTTTTATCACTTAGTGAACACTAAAATCGACTACTGCAACATTTTGTAGTTTATGAATGATGTTCATTTATTAATACTACCCTGTGATTCGACGTTACATATTTATTTCTTGTGCATAAATCTAGCTGATGAAATGCATGTGCGAACATTAAAAATCTTATTCAAAGGATACTCCTAAAATAGAGAAAAAGGTCAATGCTTTATTATATTCAACAGTTGGTTATTGATATATAAAGGCAACAGTAGTATACCGCTGTTAAAAATTCATAAATCGATTAGAAATCAGGGTTACAAACTAAAACTGAGGTCAACGCATCAAAAAATATAAGAGATCTGCGACACAACAGAAACACAATATAAAAATGTAACACACACAGAAACGAAAATTAATTATCCAAAAACACCTACAAATCAGCAGTTGCCATGTAATTTTATTTTAACATATTAATTTCCGCGTTTTTCTTGCAAAAATAAATATCTCTTGATATCATGAACTAAGTTGTTAAAAACAGTATATCGTGTCTGTATGCCTGTATGTGTGTTCAAATCAGCATTTATGAATATTGGGGTTACTGTAATTAATCAATCTACGAATACCATATTGCAACGATTCTAGGATACTAGGGAGAGTATAATGCAACCAATATAAATGTAATCAGTATACGAAACAACCAATATAAATGTACTAGTAATCAGTATACGAAACAACCAATATAAATGTAATCAGTATACGAAACAACCAATATAAATGAAATCAGTATACGAAAAAGGTTACAGCTAATTTCCTAATGCATGTAGAACAAAACTTTGGTTAGCTTGCTTGCTTTGTTTGTATATTGTACAATCATTAGGATAACACCCAATTAAATTCAAATATGAGATATACAGGTTAAGCTATGCCTATATAACTTGTCTAAAGATGTCAATCTTATTTAAAAGGTTTATCTAAACAATTATAAAAACAAAGCAAGCAAGACAAACAAAGTTTTACTTTGCAAGCATCTTTGTTTGGTTTGCAATTTTAATCATTCTACAACAACTTCTACTTATTCTTCTTCTACTTATACAACTAATAACGAGAGGAATTTGTATAAGTGACTTGGCACTTGTTTTCCAATCAATGTGTTTCATTGATGTTTCATATTTATGTATCTGTGTCTAAATAAAATATTGGTTACACTAATGGTAACGTTTATGTTAAACCTATGTTATTCAATATTTCCTCGTTTTTGTAACAAACGTAGTACACAAAACATTTATTGTTATCACGATATTAAGGGATGAAATCTATAAAACTCTTACGTTAACAATGTTGTAACATTATAAGTGAGCTTGGAGTGGGGGGGGGGGGGGGGGGGGGTGTAACGAAACCAATGAAATTTCAACAGAATATGAAATAGGTTACGGAAATCTGATATATTTGGCATTATTCTACTACTACTACTACCTCTTGTCATGAATCATAACAAACCTTTCTAAAATCATCCGTTTATATATTTTATGAGGAATCTAAGGTTTCGACTCCCTCGAACATAGTTGACCTCATATTAATTAGGCCAATTTTGATGACTTTTTTTTATCATATAACTCGTTTACTTTTCCGATTCTTTTACATATTTGACTTTCAATGAGGTTTAAACCAGACAGACGTTTCTGAGGCAGAAAACTTATAACGTCGTGTTTTCATTTAATTATGTGTTTTCATTTAATTATACTTTTGCTTCCTCTAATAATAAAGATAACCAAGCTAACCACAATGTTATATTTATTGAAGTATAAAAAAATGCATATAACCTTTTTATATGCAGTAGACACATATAATAGACATGCTAAATAAAGAGAAAAGTTTGCAATCTTAATGTAAAAACCAAAATCAAAGTAGTTTTACACCAATTACAATGGCTAGGCAGTCTAATGACATAACAAAAATGTATAAATAATTTATCAAAAGGCTGATGTTTGAGAATAATTTCCACTTCTATATACAATTCTAGTGCCAGTAAAAACATTTTGCGTAAGAACTCTTTTCGCTCAATTAAAACTTCTTATAATTAAAATAAAACGAACTCAAAACATTTTATGCGAAAAAAGATTTAATGTTGCATGTGTACTTCTTTAATCAATTATATTTAAAAAGGTATATATGACGTCAGAACTATAGACAGAGGAGTAAAATAACACATATATCATTCTTACGTATTTAATATGTTAATTAACAACTCACAACCTCTTCTTTTAATACAAAGAACATATTGAAAGAAACCCAGCATACTATTAAACACTTTGTTTTGATTACAAGCGAACATGAATGGATTGTTTATGTATGCTTTCATTACTGTAATGCGTTGTGTTTATTTCTTGAATCGATGCCCTTCTTAAATTGCTTTCATTTTTATGGGATTATATATATACCATATTTTTAGCATCAATTATTTTTTATCAAATTATATTATATATTTGATACAGTTGTTTGAAGAATATCTAAACCAAACCAAACCTTACATATATAAAGGTTAATACGGAACCAGTTGATAATTAAAGTAGTTTTTATGGGATAATCATGATTATATACATACCATTTTTAAAGCATCAATTATTTTTTATCACATTATATTATATATTTGATGCATTTGTTGATGAATATCTAAACCAAACCATACGTATATAAAGATTATAACAAAACCATTTGATTATAAAGTAATTCAAATCCGAGAACGTTTCCATCGTAATTATATCTAGTCAGAAACTAGTTCAATGAATAACATTGTCATTATTACATGTATAATGACGTGAAACCAATAAAAACAGTCCTTTTGGTAAACAATGACAACTGTACTAAAAATGATATGACTGCTTTATTGAATCTGGATTTTAAAAGTAAATTACTATTTTTATCTAAAGATCCATTAACTGACACAATTTTATTTTCTGAAGCTGAAAGGTATAATGGGATTCAACTTCTTTTGAAAGGAATTCATTGGTGTAAAAATTGGACCGATTCACTCACAAACAAATAAAAGTCCGAAAAAGCAAACATAAAGGGAAACCTATACCAATATTTAAAAAAAAACCCAAAGAAAACATATGTTGTCAACAATTTCACTTATTTTTAACACCTTATAACCAAATATCTTAATCTTACAATACAGAGGGATGTTTACTGGAATTAAACGTCATCAGCTTTATACATGGTCAAAATGTTAAAGAAGCTAAGTGGTCAAATCGTTCAAAAAATAAAATCAACATTGCTCTCCATAATGATAATAATTGTCGAACATCAACTTTGCCAGATGAAGTTGTAGCCTCAGTTAAAATATATAAACATAGTTTTCATAACTGAAATAGTTTTGCAAGTGAATGAATTGCAGATGAAATAGTTGTAATTTCTGGAAATAAAACCTTCAACACAGATCAACTGACTTTTAAACATAACAAAGATATTCCATTATGATAATAAATCAAATTTAGCTTATGATTTTTATGACAGGTATATTAGCAATGTAAACAACAAATGTTTTACTCTCAATATCCGTTATATTATCTAGAAATTACAGAAACTATTTTTAATTATATTTTTATGTATATCAATCATTGGAAAATCGAGTTCATTGTATAATAAGACAATCTTCCAATTTCAAATATGAATGAAAGAATGGCATGCACATTACAAAAAACAACATAGCAATTAGTATTGGGTCAGGTACGTGGAGCATAATTTTCCATTGAATCCACCATTTTCTACATTTGAAAATGCCTGTACCAAGTCAGGATTATGACAGTTCTTGTCCATTCGTTTTTTATGTGTTTTGTCACTTGATTTTGCCATGTGATTATGGACTTTCCGATTAGATTTTCCTCTGAGTTCAGTATTTTTGTGATTTTACTTTTTCCTCCAAGCCTCCCTTATGCTATAGTAGTTTCTTGATGATAACCATTCACTATCTGTCTTTCATAGACTGTTAACGTTTTTTCTTCTTCTATTTTTGTAATGAGTTGAAAATAGTGTAGAATTCTTTTGAATAATATCTCGTGGGTATTGATATAAATCATCAAGTAAGGTTTAATGAATGATCAACGAAAATAGACTTCAAATGAAACGTTAAAACCATTACACTTCTAGACATTGATCATTATATTTGTACCTTCATGTAACGGTTTATTCATGTATCAGAAACCAGGCTACCTCAAAGCATATGATGATGAAATGGACTGAAATAATTAGGTTTTGTATGTCCTCAACTTGACCTAATTGATAATTATTGTTGTATATATGTATGAAATATATTTGTATATAACACAACAGACTGCCGTTATCATCATTATATCTAGTATATTATATATACAAATGCGTTAACAAGCAATTTGCCTTGCACGTGATACGCGCGATGTTCATCAATAAATGCTACAGCTATCAAGTATCATTCTGAATCTTTATGGTGTAATCCACCATCAACAATGCGTTAGAGCTTTTGATTTTGCCATAATTAGGGACTTTCCCTATTCCTCGGTATTTTTGAGATTTTACTTTTTTCTTTTAAAAATGACATGAGACTAAAACGTAAAACTTTATCATTGTCTTTATAATCAAATGTCATTCATTGTCTTTTAAATTATCGATTGTTGCTTGGTCAGCATCCGATGATGAAATTTAAGAAATTGTCGTCCGCTTGCCATGGGATTTAAACAAATCTAATCCGTGAATTAACCCTCGAAATCTTTCATTTTTACGAAAAGTACTTGTAAAACATTTCGCGTAGTTTTTCATACAAATTTCTACGTATGGTGCATACATTAATGTTTGTCACCCACAAGTTTTGGCCAAAGTTCTGACCTCATTGTCACCCAAATGCTGTGGCCCAAGTTTCTATCGCGTTGTCACCCACAACTGTGGTCAAAGTTCTTACTATGGAGTATGTGAGGACAAGAACCACTAAATACCTGATGACTTCAGCTGTTTTATTTTTATCTAGATAAACAATAACGTCATAGAAAATGGCATATTGCCTAACATATGACTATTGTTTAGTAAGTCAAAGTTAATGCCAACATGCCCATACATCTTATATATTCACTTAATGTATTTATTGAGTCATATATTGAGGTATCTGTTTCATCATTGTGCAATGTTGTGTTTGTTGGTTTTTTTTTGTTTACATATATATTTGTGCGTGTTAAAAACTATTGCATCAACTGATTATTTCAATTATGATAACCAACCTGACTTGAATCTCGGATACAAAAATTTGTCATGCATGTTTCTGAGTTGAAATTTCAGTCCTTTATTTTTCACTCAATTCTGTCCATCCTTTTATATTAGTTCATCTTGACCTCTTTTACATAAATTGTCATCCGTCTTTTTCTTTGTTAATAAACTCATCTGCCTTTTTTATACTTCATCCTAGCCTCCCCCATATAAATCAAATGGTAGCTACCTAAATGTTAGTAAGATGATAACACAAAGTTGGCTGCTGTACCCGAATTTTTGACATTTTTACCTATTTTGTTTGTTTGTGTTGCTCACACATTGCTTTCAATATAATATTGTAGCAGCAACATAAAAACGAACAATAAAAATCAGTTGAAAAATGCTGAACTCATCAGATGGATACAAATTGAAATACATCTAACAAAAACACAGAGTGAAAATGGCCGGGTACATGTACATCCCAACAACAAAAAGACTCTAAGCACATATCTGAGAGTACTCAGTTACTGACAGCTAGGTCAAAGCCACTAACAACTTATAAAACAATTCATGCATCTTTGACTTAATTATCTGTCAGTACAAACCTCCAATGGATTTAATGTAAAGACGTCCGGAAAAAAACATGATCTGTGCAATGCAATACAGGTATCGACAGATGGTAGATCCAGGAATGTGCATTATTAAGTATATATCAATACTATCTAAAATTGAGAATGGAAATGGGGAATGTGTCAAAGAGACAACAACCCGACCAAATAAAAAACAACAACAGCAGAGGATCACCAACAGGTCTTCAATGTAGCGAGAAATTCCCGCACCCGGAGGCGTCCTTCAGCTGGCCCCTAAACAAATATATACTAGTCCAGTGATAATGAACGCCATACTAATTTCCAAATTGTACACAAGAAACTAAAATTAAAATAATACAAGACTAACAAAGGCCAGAGGCTCCTGACTTGGGACAGGCGCAAAAATGCGGCGGGGTTAAACATGTTTGTGAGATCTCAACCCTCCCCCTATACCTCTAACCAATGTAGTAAAGTAAACGCATAACAATACGCACATTAAAATTTAGTTTTCTTTTAATTTACTTGCATGCATTCTAATTATGATATGGATTTGGCTGAATGTGTCAATATTGAACACTTATCTCTGTAGAACAATTTTTCATTAGATCGACTTTTTAAACTTCACAGTATTTGTAATACTCAAAGAAGTCTCAAACTGGTAAGATGATATTAATTCACAACAATGTTGATGGTTATCAACTGTGTTCGTATGAGTTAGACACACACAGATACGAGAAAACAAATTCTAAGAGTAGTGCAAAAGAAAATAGGCGACGACATTAACTTTGAACAATCTATCTCTATGAAATTTCAACTATCAAATACTTGTATACTATTGATCATTATTGAAATATCTTCTGCTTTGACACATTTAGATATAGATCTACTTGACTCGATAATCATGATTGATCTTAGATCAAGGTAAATGTGAATGAATTTATTAATGAACACCTATATTTTATTTTAAATAACTGAATTAATTGTTAAATTTTGGGTTTTCCTAGCAGTAACTTTAGTTCATACTCCAAAAGCAGTTATCGATGCATATTTAATATGAGGGCTTATAAAAAATTCAAGGATTACCAATTTTGTTCACCAGATGCTAGTTTTGTCTATAAAAATCGTTCGAAAGAAGAATGAAATTGAAGAGCATTGAGAGTCCGAAATTCCGTAAAGCTTTCATCACTGGGTCGATGCCTCTGCTGGTGGACTATTAGTCCCCGAGGGTATCACCAGCCCAGTAGCCAGTACTTCGGTACTGGCATGAAAATACGGATTTTTTTTGTGTTATTAAAATTTGCTGTTACAAAATGATAGAAATTATTATAAATTAAGGAATGTATCTCCCTCATGCAAAGCTCTGATTCCTTTCACGGATTTGGCTATACTTTTTGGACCTTTTGGATTATAGCTCTTCATCTTTTATATAAGCTTTGGATTTCAAATATTTTGGCCACGAGCATCACTGAAGAGACATGTATTGTCGAAATGCGCATCTGGTGCAAGAAAATTGATACCGTTAATTTTATTTCAAGAGAAATAAGATACCTAACGTAAACATTTTTAGTTCCTTGAGGCTTCCTAAAGGTTAAAACTGGCACCAGGATAGTTATTTTACTTTAATGTCCGAACTGCTTGATGAAGACATTTTCATTCGAACCTCTCTCATATAAGAGTAGTTATAATTGACATATTTCCGTTATATATCTATTTTTCAATAAGTGTGCATGTAGTTGTATCTTATAAAAAGGCTCTGGAAAATTACAAATCTAACTTATTTAGATCGATCATGCTTTTTCATAAAAATCGACTATAGAATGTACTAACGTTTTTGAAAATTAATCTTGAAAAAAGAAAAGAGCACTCTTAAATATTACAGGCATTATAAAACAAATTATAATTGATTATTACTAACATAAATTACTGAATGGATATAAAAAGTACAAACCAATTGCACTATCATATTCATCAGTAATTTATAATGATGTCTGCAATGTTTCAAATTACACTTCAAAAGAACAAGCGTGAAACAAGAATTATATCTAAAATGCAAAGGATGATAACAAGGAAGGGCAATACTTTTCTGAATATAAGTATCTCAATATGTAGATATACAGAGCATGATGAAGACCTATTCTATTTCACTTCTCATAAAAAGACACATATATATATATATATATATATATATATATATATATATATATGATAATACTAGACGACCTACTACTCTAGAACGTTGGCTTCGTGATGGTCTTTTATTTGTTCTGATTTTGTGGTTTTTACTGCTTTAAATCTGATTATTGCGCACAATTGGATACTGTGTACGACGTTGAATTTTAAAACCTACTAAGTTTAGCCTATATGCTAGTAAATCGATTGTAGGATGTGTGATTCATATCAGTCGGGTTATATCATATACAAAAGAAAATGTGTCTCTTATGATAAAAAGGGTTGAAATATAGATGATAGACCAAAATTCATGAATAACAGTTAGAGAGTGATAACTTCTCCGGGTAGGTCTTTTTAATTACATGCACGGTACTATTTTTTTCTGTAACTGATGCACGTTTCGAGAATAAATGCCCCTTCAGTGATGCTCGATGCCAAAATATTTGCAAATCACAAAGCTTAATAAAATGATGCAGCGCTATAATCCCAAAAGGTGCAGAGGGTATAGCCAAAGCCTGGCAAGGGTATAGAGCTATACATGAGTGAGATACATTCCTCAATTGTAAATAATTTCTAGCATTTTATAACAGCAAAATTAAAAAACGAAAAAATCCGTATTTGCACGCCAGTACCGAAGTACTGGGTACTGGACTGGTGATACCATCGGGGACTAACAGTCTACAATCAGGTGCATCAACTCAGTAGAACCGTGTCTATCGATGAAACTAACTTTGCCGAAAAAGAAGGTTTCCTTATAATTATTATCCTTGACACTTTGCAAAAAATATTTTTTAACACTTATAAGTCAATGAGGATACTTTGGGCATACTTGAAACTTACTTTTATCAACACGAACGATTGTGTATATCAAATGCATTATATCAATAATATATCAAACTTACGAGCTACGTGATTTGTGGTCATGATATTCGGCAATAAATTTTGCTGTTTTCTTCAAAAATATGCAAATTTACATCTCCTGTCAAAATTAACACTCAGAAAATTCTAATTTCCGTAGCATAACTTTGAATGACGTCATATAGCTACTATCTTGATGGTTCTAATGATTGATATGATAGCTATAATGAAAACCGACTTATTACTAAATCAACAGGGGGGTATGCTCTTCTGAGCTATCGTGGTTTATGTGGCTTATTCTTCAGATTAATGAAGATAACCACATTTTGCTATAATAGAAACGTTGGTATCAACTTTAATAACATACAACCGAGTACATCAATACAAATTTTTATAAAGATATGTATGCAATGTCAAGAATGTTATTTTGAACAGCAGCATATCTTATTAACTGATTAATAGCCACTGTCAAGTATAAAAGGTTTCTGAATGTCATGTTTGATGTTTCATCAATTTTTATTTTTATTGTTTGAAAGTATTACAATCTATATCTGTAGATGTTTGATTCAATTTCAGTTAGTCATATTTCAGTTATAAGTTTAATAGGCAACTTTTCTTAGAAAAACAGAGTGAATAAAGTGCGACTAATATACTTTTGATTATGCATAATGAATAGTCGATATTTCATGAAGAGTGAAACATAGAGGCATGGCCCATTCAGTTTCCTATTATTTATAAATAGTAAATGCCCCTTTAGTATCATCCACATCCTTAAATACATATAGAAAGATGTATTTTTGTTTTACTTCTAATACTGACCTCATCAAGCGAGACCTCGTCGGAGAGTGGATGAAATATAAAATTCCATTATTCATTTTATCTCTAGGATGTATTAACTGTGTACTATGTGTTTTTGTGGAGACATTGAAATAAAGTAAAATAATAAGTAAACGTATTTTTACGGGTACAACACATCCCTAATCAAATGCCAATATCAAAAGCTCTAACACATGAAACAAATGGATAAAAAACTGTCAAATTTCTGACTTTGTACAGTCATGTTTTTTATGTAGAAAATGGTGGATTAAACCTGGTTTTATAGCTAGCTAAACTTTTCACTTGTATGACAGTTGCATTAGGTTCCATTATATATATGCACGATCATGAATGCATGTGCGTGCATTTTATTGATTATTTGACGCGTATGTGAATGAACACGTAACGTTGCTGAACTTATTTATGACGTCATTGTCTAATATTTTCAATATCAAATCATGTTGAAAATCAAACAAATATTAGGCAGTAAGAGCAAATGAAAAATGTAAAAATTGGCGCTAACTTTGTATATCTGTCTAACTTTTATCTTTATCTCGTATACTGTAAACGAACTTATTTTCGCGGATACTTTATTTCGCGTTTTACCAATTCTAGTCCATTTCGCGCCTTTTAAAATTCGCGATTTTCTTTTTTACTTGATGTAGATTAATAACGATTTACTTATTCGCGACGATTTATATTCGCGTTATTTTTCTCCTCGCGAAAGTTGCGAAAATAAATCGCTCGCGAAAATAATTGGTTTACAGTATGTGGTAGAAATGAACACAAAGAGTTAATATTCTTTTAACAAAAAGTTTTACTGAATTTGTCCTGTATGCCGACTTAAAAGGTTATCGTAAAAGATGCCTATATGGTAATATAACGGACAATACAAATGCAGTGACTTCATGTATGTAAATATTGATTGGCGATGCCCATGGAAAGTTAATTATGATTTTTATCAGTATTTCTAATTAATTAAATTTGCTATAGTTTTCAAATTGGTATGCGACATATTCTTAAGAGAATCAATTTGCCGTATACTAAATCGTTAGACTGATAAATTTGCAATTATATGAATAGTGCTTTTATTGCATTTACAATGGTCGTATCTGATCACGGTATATAAGGAAAGTTTTGTTATAAAGGTCGTTCTTGCAGGAGACTATTATCGCTATCAATGCCTCTGGGGTTTAAGTAATAAAACTTTTCTCTGTGCTTGGAGCACAAAAATGATGCTCGAAACATGAAATCCAGTATTTTGATTGGTTGGTTGTGGAGTATGAGTACAAAAAAAGTGTTATGACTTCAAGGCCTTATTTTCGATCTGGTTGAAGTTCATGCCATTTCCCTTGAATCGTTACTCCATTTGTACATTGAAAATGGATTGACTAGCTATATATATATATATTAATGTTGTCTATTTTCTTGAACACTATCGAATATAATCATGAAAGGCATGATTTTTTATCTTATGTACAAATTGTGTCCTCATCTATTAAACTGACTGAAATAAAAGACAAGATATGAGCAGAAATTTTAATTTGTTTACATTATCATTCACTGGGACTTTTTAGAGTTTCTTCCCGGGTTAATAATAATGGTAGGAGTGTGACTTTACGTTATTACTTATCTATACATTCATTTACAACCACATATATACTTTCGGCATCGTGATATTGACTACTGGTCGATATATTTAGCAATAATTCTTTATCTAAAGTAAACTTATAAGCGTTATCAATAAAGTGTTTTTTTCAGTGTCTATAAAAAAAGGACACCAATGAGAATGTACTTTATATGTCACTACTGGTGGGCGTTTTGTCCCTGATGGTATCACCAGTATATATATATATAAATGTTGTCTATTTTCTTGAAAACTAGCGAATATAATAATAAATTTATGAAAGGCATGAACTTTTTTTTACCTTATGAACAAATTGTGTCCTCATCGATTGACCTGGCTGACATCAAAGCCCAATTAAGAACAGATATTTTATTCAATTAAATTTCACATTCACTAGTCCTTGAATTTTTGAAATAGTTCGTCATTATGGTAAAAGTATTGTACTTTATCAATAGGGGAATACTTTATTTAAGTTTCAAATCAATGTTAAAATGTTGGCCTTACGTAATTACTTATAATTTCATTCTTGTGCTGTTACACTATTGTTTCAGATAAGGATGAAGGTTGGTACCAAGCAAAAAGTTTTAACATGCTGCATTTGTTTGCACCTGTCCTATAAAGGATTCTGAGGTTCAGCTGATGTCGTTTGTTGATGTGGTTCATAAGAATGTTGGTCTTCCCGTTTGAATGGTTTTACACTAGTCATTTTCTAGGTCCTATATAGTTTGCTGTTCGGTATGATCCAATGCTCAGTTTTTAGGACCGTACTTTGACCTGTAATGGTTTACTTTTACGAATCGAAATCGTGACATGGTTTGAGTGTTGTCTCATTGGCATTATTACCACATCTTTTTATATCTAGTAACTACCAAATAAATACTTTATATAATAATACTTTTATTTAATAAATTACTGGTCGACATGTAAAATAACAATCGTTTTATCTTAGGAATACCTATCGTCGAGATCAGCATTGCTTTTAGTGATCATGATTAATAGTTTTTACATAGTAAGACACCAGTAGTACGGGAATGGGTAATGTTCTTTAAGCTTAAAACATACATATCGATGAACTGCTGCTGCGTGCATTCATACATTGCTTGTGGCAAAACATCACTTTAAGTGATGTTAGGGCACTGAATACTTCTTACTTATATAAGCTTGTCAACAATATCATCTCAATTATAAAAACATGTTCATGACATAAAATTGGCCTAATGCCATTACATTATTTCTCACGAAACCAGTATTTGATTTAAATGTTATAAACGTGGTTCTCATATTTTGATTTACATATAGCAGAAAACACCATCTTTGTATTATCGGACATATTTCAAACTAGATGCCCAATGATGATTGCGGCTAACTTTGTTTCCAATAAGCGCTGTGATTTCAGTGGCGGATCCAGCCATTTTAAAAAGGGGGGGGTTCTAATTACACGTCCCCATTCAAATGCATTGATCGTGCAACAAAAGGGGGGTTCCAACCCCCGGAACCTCCTCTCTGGATCCGCGCCTGGATTTAGTGGAGAAGACTATGTTTCCAATAAGGGCTGTGATTTAGTGGAGAAGACTTTGTTTCCAATAAGGGCTGTGATTTAGTGGAGAAGACTTTGTTTCCAATAAGGGCTGTGATTTAGTGGAGAAGACTTTGTTTCCAATAAGCGCTGTGATTTAGTGGAGAAGACTTTGTTTCCAATAAGCGCTGTGATTTAGTGGAGAAGACTTTGTTTCCAATAAGCGCTGTGATTTAGTGGAGAAGACTTTGTTTCCAATAAGCGCTGTGATTTAGTGGAGAAGACTTTGTTTCCAATAAGCGCTGTGATTTAGTGGAGAAGACTTTGTTTCCAATAAGCGCTGTGATTTAGTGGAGAAGACTTTGTTTCCAATAAGCGCTGTGATTTAGTGGAGAAGACTTTGTTTCCAATAAGCGCTGTGATTTAGTGGAGAAGACTTTGTTTCCAATAAGCGCTGTGATTTAGTGGAGAAGACTATGTTTCCAATTAGCGCTGTGATTGAGTGGAGAAGACTATGTTTCCAATAAGCGCTGTGATTTAGTGGAGAAGACTATGTTTTTAATAAGCGCTGTGATTTAGTGGAGAAGACTATGTTTTTAATAAGCGCTGTGATTTAGTGGAGAAGACTATGTTTCCAATAAGCGCTGTGATTTAGTGGAGAAGACTATGTTTTTAATAAGCGCTGTGATTTAGTGGAGAAGACTATGTTTTTAATAAGCGCTGTGATTTAGTGGAGAAGACTTTGTTTCCAATAAGCGCTGTGATTTAGTGGAGAAGACTATGTTTTTAATAAGCGCTGTGATTTAGTGGAGAAGACTATGTTTTTAATAAGCGCTGTGATTTAGTGGAGAAGACTATGTTTTCAATAAGCGCTGTGATTTAGTGGAGAAGACTATGTTTTCAATGTTAACTGACGACAAATGATAAAAGTCACATTATGACAAAATAAAAAACGCGCCAAATATCCACTTTATAAGTAAAGTAATTATCAAAAGAAGGAAAATTTTAAACTGAAGCAAAATTTATAAAACGGTAATACAAACTCATTAAATATTTCAGGTCTTTGATTTGAAGCACCATTTACATGATGATATGGCGTATGACCGACGTAAGAATTCAGATTGTTGTACTGACTTTTGTGAAACACTAGTTAATTCAAGGGCGATGGAAAGAATGAAACGACAAAACAATACAGAGGTTCTACAAAGAACATTGCTCGGATGAGTTCTGAAGTTTTTTAAAAGGAAAACTTAAAAGAGCTATCTCCGAAAAACTACTTAATAATGGCTTACTAAAACAATGATCATATGTTCAAAAGAATGTTTGATTACTTTCATGTTTGAATTATGTTTGTATATATACATAGACAAAACAAAGTGAACAGCTTTTCATCATTCGATTATCATATATTGGCGTTTGGTTAAAAAATGATTGATTCCTCAAACGATTATGTCTTATGAAAGTTAACCTTATCTTTTTGCCTTAATTAGTCCAATTTTCCAATTCTTTGTGCATAGAGTTGACTTTCAATTTAGGGTGATAACTCTGAAATGAGCACTTTTATTTTCAACAAGAATGCACCGAAATTTCGTACTTAAACTACGAACTACCTACATAGAATTATCATCAGATTCTGTAAAAGTCAAATAATGAAGTTATGAGTATTAAAGGTTATTAAAAGAGGGACGAAAGATACCAAAGGAACAGTCAAACTCATCAATCTAAAATAAACTGACAACGCCATGGCTTAAAATGAAAAAAGACAAACAGACAAATAATAGTACAGTTTACGTTTACAGGACAAAACGATAACGTTGCATTGATTTCAGGTAAATGAATGTAATAAATCCCTCTAAATTAGACAGCTAACTACTTAAAAAAGGTTACCATATTTTGTTCTCCAAAACACAAATAACCTTTTCAACATGTTTTTCGATGTACTGTTTCAAAGCATAATTTGAAAAGGAAAATTTAAACACAAACTCTCGTGATAGGGTAAAATACAAACAACATTATTTGATATGAATAAATATGAGATGTGCAGTATATGTTTGTTTGTTTGTTCTAATAAAACACTTTTCGGTGTTTGGTTTAGAACAAAGGAAAGCACAACCAACTTTGACAGGATAACTATAAAATTTTGTAAATAAAAAGCGAAATATAACACATATCGTCGAGCGACTTCGAACTCACATCCTCAATGTTGACGTACTAGTGATCATAGATATAAAAAGATGTGGAATTAGTGACAATGAGACAACTCTTCAACCTAGTCACAATTTGTTACAGTTAACCTTTAAAGGGCAAAATACGGTCTCCAACACGGATCCTTGGATTACACCGAACTGCAAGCTACAAAAGGCCCCAAAAGGACTAGCGGAAAAAAGTTTAATCAGAAAAACACACGGTCCAATCTATATAAAAAAAAACGAGAACACTTTTGAACTACATCAACAAACGACCACTGAACATCAGGTTCATGATTTAGGACAGGTGCAAACAAATGCAACAGGTTTAACCGTTTAAATTGGCACCATCTGTCTCTCTTACCTGAAATGATAGTGTAACATCACACCAAAGAAAGACACGCTATCAAATGGCTTAACTAAATCAAAAGACATATTAACACAAAAAAGTGGACAAACATTGAAAGAATAAATTTGTTATACGATCCAATGTAAATACAAAATCAATAGAATAAGGGGTTAGAGTTTAAAAGATATCAGACAGACGTAAAATAAAATAGTGTACACAGGTAAATGAAAATAATTGTGTTCTAATGTATACAATATTGGAATATGAAATATGTTTTACAAAATAAAAAAAATAACTGTTCATATCTAGATGAACTTCGAATTCCACTCATTCACCATAGACTCCTTATAGGTAAAAGTTAATGCAATATTAACACAAGGACAAGAAACATTGATATGGTACACAAGTGTTTCTTGTTTTCTAAATTTCTAGTTTAATGTGTCATCTTTTTTTTAAAGTATTCACCCAAAACGTTACCAAGTAACGAGTATTTTATATTTATTGACGGATGCACAAGTTCTTCTATAAAGACGATAGAAAGTCAAAACATATTTTAAAGTACATAATCCTTTACTTTTTGTCTTTTCTTAGTTTCTACTTTTAAATTTATGCATTTTGAAATTCTTATTCAAATTTTTGAAACTTGCAAAAACAACCTTTGTTTTGTCATTCTACTAAAACTCTCAGATCTGTAATTTAAAGTTGAATTGAAAAAAATAAACAAGTGTAATCTATTAAAATAAAACTGAGAATGGAAATAGGGAATATGTCAAAGAAACAGTAACATGACCAAATAGCAGATAACAGCCGAAGTTCAACAATGGGTCTTCAACGCAGCGAGAAGAAGTCTGCACACTGAGATGGTCCTCAGCTGGCTCCTAAATAAAATTGTGTTTACTTATTCACTGAAAATTGACGTCACATTAAACTTCAAAACATATATTTGAAATAAAATTAAAAAAAAACACTCAAAACTAACTAAGGCCAGAGGGTCCTGACTCGGGACTTGCCTTTTTTCTCCTTTTTATATGAAGCTCTAATCTCTTGTGGTGGTCTATATGTGGTAGCTCCACAATATCAGATTCACTGTTCCCCATCCTAATGGTAGGTAACCTTTACATGTCAAGAATAGTTTCCAGCAATCTGGCCTTTCATTTTCTATAGAAACCTGAAAGCTATGTTGATTCTTTTTAATTAAATTTGCGTGTAAATGAATATTTGAATCTTGAGTGCTTTTAAAACATTTAAAATTGAAGCTTGGTATGGTGGTCAAGTAGTTAACAGATATTAAATAAATAAGTTTTGAATGAAAAGAAAGTTGAAGGGTTACTATGAACTAAAGTAACACCTCATCTTTTACTATAATTATAATGCATTCAACATTAAACTTTACCAAATATTAAGAATGTACTAAGGTGAGGTTTAGGAATTTTTGTAAAATATTTGGACTCCTTGTGTTTTTTCCAAAAATATAGGGTGGAATTTTTTGCTCCAAAACACCCACATTTTTGTTGCATAAGACTTCAATAATTCATAAAAGGTTGCTTCCCAAAAGACATACAGATTCTTTTTTTCATATGATTTGAGACCCAAGTAATGACAATGTTAACATAAGGTAAAAGTCCGAGTCAGCCTTTTCCCGCCATTTCTAAAAAAGTCATATACCTCGAAAATGATATATCAATAGTTTTAGCTTATTGTGTTCCCTTACTAATGCTCGTCCGACTTATAGTTTCAATTTCAAATACTTTTTTAATTCACCAAAGTATATTCTTAAGATATCTTTTAAATTTCAACAAAATGTCATACAAAACTGTACCAAAACTCCGCAGAATCATTTTGATTTTTTATAATTTTATTTACACTAGCTAAATATTTCCAGAAGACAGTTTTGTTAAAGAATTTTCAACCGAAAACAAAATATCTGATCAAACTGAAAGTAAACAGCCACTCATCAAGGTCACGCGACATTTGTAATCAAAACGAGACCTAAATCACCATGAAAACAATCTCTGAAAGAAAACATAACCTACCTTGTTTGCCCCAAAGTCTCGGTTAGATAGAAGCTTGTTATTTATAGATTTTTGACTGTGTTGTCAGTTTAGCTAGTTAGCTTATGGAATGTACATCACATTAGACGTTAACGTAATTCACCAAGAACACACCAAGGACACATATAATTAAATGCAAACACACTCGTCTATGTATGATTTTAATGCCTTGCACATATGACACTGCGATCTGATGTGTAATTAGGCAATAATATGATAAGAAGGATTCCTATAGATTGAACAATAATTAGGACTCTTTCATCACATATTAAACACATATCAATTACTAAATATATCACCATATAATATAAAAAAAGAAAATGTGGTATAATTGCTAATGAGACAACTCTCCACTAGAGACCAAAATGACGCAGAAATTAATATCTATAGGTCACCGTTTGAAAATAGCCATGTTTAAAAAAGTTGCTACCTTTCACATCATTTGGTCTCGTTTAAAGGTTTGAAGGAGAAAGAAAAACGTTTTTTTTTTTATAATTCATAAAAATATCAATCTTATAACTAGATACCCTTAACGTACGTTTCGTCTTCATGAAGCCTCATGGCTCATCAGAGATGCAAATAGTCATGTTTAAAAACAGCTGCTAACTTTTACGTCATTTGGTCTCGCTTAAAGGCTTGAAGCAGAAAGAAAAGTAGAATTCTTTTTTTTCTAATTCATAAAAATAACAAGCTTAAAATGTGGTACGCTTAACATACGTTTCCGTTTCGTCTTCATAAAGCCTCACCAGTGACGCAAAACTAAAACTAATTGGAAATTCTATAAATTGCTCTGATTCTTGTTTGATTATAAGCTGCAGTTTATTTATTTACATGTCCTTTTTTCTTTATATAGATCTTACGTGACAATGAATTTTGGGGGATTATGGGCATCCAAGGTGGTGCACGTAATCAGTATCTTTAAATCAATCTCTTCCTATGACGTCATCAAAATCCTGATGGATGAGAGCAATAAACTCGTTAGTGCAAATCATTAAATCATAAAGTATAATGGCGTCAACGAAAATTGAAAAGACTCCAAATTTATAAAGTACTGAACATATATATTATGTAATAATGAACTAAAATGAAATTAATGAGAATGAAGGAGACTAATTTTAATAAGAGCGGAACGTTCTAATGAGATAGAGATAAATTGAAATGAAAAAAAAACACTGTATAAAACAGATACAGGGTAAATTAAGGGTGAGAGAGAGAGAGAGAGAGAGAGAGAGAGAGAGAGAGAGAGAGAGAGAGAGAGAGAGAGAGAGAGAGAGAGAGAGAGAGAGAGAGAGATCTTTTCATCAATTGTAAATATTGTGGCACATTTGGATTTTGAGAAATTTATCAACATTCGGTTTTATTTCAATCTATAAACAAATCGAAAAGTACTGGCGGGAATAAGAAAAAGCGGTATAACGTTAAAACAAATGGAATAATTTCCCATGCTTATTTAATCGTTAAAATGACTTTTCGCAGTGAAAGAGGGTCTTCCAAAATACTGTTTACTCGCGTAGTGGTAATAATCATATGTGGATTCCTTCAGACTCTTGTCAAAAAGCCACAGCAAAGCCATTTAATTTCACAGTCCGATGTATTTATGATGTTCTTTCCATTTATAATCCAAACTGTTCTGAATGGGTTCCATTAATATATCCCCAAAACTATTTTTCAACTAATTCCGTATTGCAAATCTTACTCAGACTGTGTAAAACGTCACCAGTGTCTGAGCAGAAAGTTGAGGAACCAGGGGTATGTCAAAGACTCTCTGGTGAACCAGGGGTATATCAAAGACTCTCTGGTGAACCAGGGGTATGTCAAAGACTCTCTGGTGAACCAGGGGTATGTCAAAGACTCTCTGGTGAACCAGGGGTATTTCAAATACTCTCTGGTGAACCAGGGGTATGTCAAAGACTCTCTGGTTCTAAAAAAAAATGCCTTTGATGGTTTTGCTATATTTGAACTTTCTGACTCGATGTTAGGTTGGAACTCATTGTGTTTCAAATAATTCGTAAATTATCGTTATTAAGAATTATTTGAAATACTAAGGATTTTCTTTTCCCAGGCATATATAAGCTTAGCCGTGTTTGGTACAACTTTTGGGAATGCTGTTCAACTTTGTACTTTTTTGGCTTTCTTATTATTTTGATCTGAGTGTCACTGATGAGTCTTATGTAGACGAAACGCGCGTCGCCTTATTAAATTACAAGCCTGGTACCTTTGATAACTATCAAGACATCGATTTATTATGAAGCAGGCGCGTAGCTGCCTTTACGCAAAAAATCATTTGCTTGCACATGTTTTTCACAAAAAAAAAAAAAAAAATCCTGAAATTGAATTTCGGATAGTCTTTAGTCTTTCCGGATTATTGTGTCTGGCGGTGTCTGTACTTGCAACTACAATCACGACACAAAGTTTAACCCCGGTAGAAATAAAAATAAAAATGAAGAAGCTAGATTTTTATTTTAGCAAGAAGGCAGCGGATAACGAAAGCCAAAACGTTTTATCTAATTTGCCCAGCAAAGATGTAAATGAGCCATGTACATCGTTTTCACAAGACGTTACTGCAAAGAAAATAACATTGTTTGACCCCCCCTTATCCTGATATGTCTAGCCTAACAAATGATGAGTTGTCAAAACATGAAACAAAAGTCAACCTACTGCAGCAAAAATGGGAGCCAAACTCGTATGGAAACTACTCTTTCCCATCTAGGTAACTAGAATATGAAAAAAACAATATTACTTTTATATGTTATGATATAAATACCCCACCCCTTCCTGACTTTCTGTAGTAACTTAGTCGGCTTCGGATATACATGTATATACAAAGAATTTACATTGGTGAGATCATTTGCCTTGGCAAAAAATAGATATTTGGACTTTGGATATTAACTAGTCTATACTTTAGTTTAAGTCTTACATGCAGTATTAACATTTAATTATACAGGCTCAATAAAATCACCTTGAAAACATCTTAGATTTATTTCCCTTACTTATAAGTCAAGACTTAAAAGTAGCCGTTCGATTTCGTATTCCCATTGTCATTTCGTCCAAAAGACTTTTGATTCACCTAGGGTATCTGTGTTACAAATGACCTTCTACCGTTGTCGTAGAAACCTCTCATTTGATTTTAAAATGACCCTCGTGAGAAACAACACGGGTGTCTTGCAAGAAGCAGGACCTGCTTACCTTCGGAGCACCGGAGGTCGCCACATTTTTTCGGGGTCCGTGTTTTTCATCTGTAGTTAGTTTTCAATGTTGAAAGTTTTTGCTTGTCATTTTGTGTTTTATCTGTTCCCGGATTTCCAAATTACGAAACCCACTAGGATGTTACTATCGTTTCTTGAAATATGGTATAGTAAGAAACAGATAGGGTATTTATCATTTTCATCATAAAATGGTCCAAAAATATATGCTTGCACTTAATTTCAACTCAGCTACGCCCCTGAAAGTGGATGGTTATGACTTCTGACATGTCTGTTTAGCCTACTAATAGGCAAAGTTTGATTTATGATATTTGCAATCTGTAGTATGCAGCCAATTATATTTAACAAAAGCTGTTTTGCCAATTCGCCGTTTCAGAAACTAATGCATCCTGGGTAATATTTTCAAAAGTGTACACCACAACGTCTTGATTGGTTAAAAATGTCATAACCAATGGAAATTTAACCAATGACTTGGCGTTATTTTCATTTTTGGGTACAAACAATGAAATTACCCATGATTCTTTAGATTCTGAAACGGCTAATTATTTCTTAAAGTTTTTCATAATAATGTCTCTTTATTTGTTAAGGATTTTCCAATTTGTACAAGTTGAAAATTAATGGATCAAAGGTTCAATATAAAAAAGAAGATGTTTGTGGGGAGAGTTTTCTAATTGTCAATAACACCACATCGGTGTGATTGACTATGAGAAAACTTTCCACAATAGACCAAATGACACAAAAATTAACAACAATAGATCAGTGTATGGCCTTCAACAATGTCCAAAGCCCATACCGCATAGTCAGCTTTAAACGGCCCGAAATGACAATGTAAAACAACTCAAACGGGAAAACTATCGGCGTAATTTATGCACAAAAAAGAACGGAAAACAAATATGTAACACTAAACAAACAACAACCATTGAATTACAGGCTCCTGACTTGGGACAGGCACAAACATACAGAATGTGGCGGTGTTAAACATGTTAGCGGTACCCAACCCTCCCCTAACCTGGGACAATGGTCTATTTTTAATTTTTGTTTTTAAAAGCAAACGGCGCATAATACATGGAATGCTAGGTAATAAATTCACCTATATTGTACAAGCTAATTAGGATTCAACAGTTCATATCTTGCAAAGTGAAATCTTTTCATAGAGTTCTGAAACATGATTAGTAGTATTTTTGTCATAAGCTTTGCTATACACTTGTGATGTGTAATATCACCATTGTTTTCCCCTAATAGTCTTTGCTAAATTAACACTTCTCTTCTCAAAGCAGTGTGCAGAATTTATCTTTGTTTCAAATACAGATATACTTAGCATGAGTAAAAAATGATCTTGTCAAAAAACAAATGTTTAGAACGTCTTTATAACAAAGTATGTTTCAATTTTGTAAGCATATTGGTTGTCTTTCTACATGATATAAGACTTACAAAAAATGAAATAACAAAAATACCGAACTCCGGAGAAAATTCTTAACGGCAAAATCAATAGCTCAAACACATTACATATATCTCTAACAATTTCTTTTATTGAACTAAAGTATTATCAGATGAACTACAGCTTAGCACTACCTGCAAAATATATAGTATTCTATTTCTGATTTATCTTTTTTAATCTAGAGTTGTAAAGATAAGAAAGCACACCAGGTTTGTTTTTGTAATTCCCCAGTATATCATGTAAACAAAAGAAAATTTGATTTTAGCTAAGAGATAAAAATGTCCACAGAAACAGAGAAGTTTTACACATCTTATTATGGCGATGTTTGTCTTCAAATGACAAAGGCAATGTAAATAATAAGTACATTTGTAGATGAGATGACTAACGCCCTGGTAAAAGGGATACTTCAAAAATAACATTGTTATATCACAAACAGTTGTTTTGTTAATAGGATTTTTATAAACATAGTAAATGTGGATGTACAAATTACAGTACCTATAATTTAAAAAGTAGTTGAACGTCCACCGGTTACTAAGATGATGTAATTGTACATGTTTAAATCATATACTGTACATAAAATTGAAAATGGAGATGGGGAATTAGAGAAAGAAACCACAACCTACCAAAGATAAAAAAAACAGGCGAAGGCCACAATTGGGTCTTCAACACAGCGAGACAAATCATGCATCCGGAGACGTGCTTCAGCTTGCCCTTTTCACAATGTGTACTAGTTCAGGGACAATGAGAATATTTGCTATTGCACAATACTGTGCAATTGAAAATTTCTTGCTATTGCGAAATACTGTGCAATCGAAAATTTCTTGCTATTGTTCAATACTGTGCAATTGAAGATTTCTTGCTATTGCTGAATACTGTGCAATTGAAAATTTCTTGCTATTGCACAATACTTAATATAATAATTTTGGATCCTGATTTGAACCAACTTGAAAACTGGGCCCATAATCAAATATCTAAGTACATGTTTAGATTCAGCATATCAAAAAAGCCCAAGAATAATTCAATTTTTGTTAAAATCAAACTTAGTTTAATTTTGGACCCTTTGGACTTTAATGTAGACCAATTTGAAAACGGGACCAAAAATTAAGAATCTACATACACATGATGAAATCAAACAAAGTTTAATTTTGTACCCCGATTTGGACCAACTTGAAAACTGGGCCAATAATCAAAATCTAAGTACATTCTTAGATTCAGCATATCAAAGAACCCCAAGGATTCATTTTTTGTTAAAATCAAACTTAGTTTAATTTTGGACCCTTTGGACCTTAATGTAGACCAATTTGAAAACGGGACAAAAAATTCAGAATCTACATACACAGTTAGATTCGGCATATCAAAGAACCCCAATTATTCAATTTTTTTATGAAATCAAACAAAGTTCAATTTTGGACCCTTTGCGCCCCTTATTCCTAAACTGTTGGGACCAAATTTCCCAAAATCAAACCCAACCTTCCTTTAATGGTCATAAACCTTGTGTTTAAATTTCATAGATTTCTATTTACTTATACTAAAGTTATGGTACGAAAACCAAGAATAATGCTTATTATGGCCCCTTTTGATTCCTATTTCATAAACTGTTGGGACCTCAACTCCCAAAATCAATCCCAACCTTCCTTTTGTGGTCATAAACCTTGTGTCAATATTTCATATTCACTTTTACTAAAGTTAGAGTGCAAAAACTAAAAGTATTCGGACGACGACGACGACGACGCAGACGACGACGCCAACGTGATACCAATATACGACCAAAACATTTTCATTTTTTGCGGTCGTATAAAAAGCGCTTTAAATTATAAACTATTATTCAAACTAATCTTCAAATATTTTGAAATGAATAAAAACTTAAAACAGCATAAACATAAACAGTATTTTTTTCTTACATTCATTTTTTTTTTCAAAGTACAAATCATAAGAAAGTACTAACAATCTGAAGTTTGACATACAAGTAAGAAGTTTAGCTAGCTATAAAACCAGGTTAAATCAACCCTTTTCACCATAAGGAAAAACAGAAACCAGGTAAGGAATATGCCAGTTCTTTTTCATTCGTTTGACGTGTTTAAGCAATTGATTTTGTTATGTAAAAGGGTTTTCCGTTTTAAGTTGTCATTGGAAATAGGCATTTTTGCCATTGCACTTATTTTTGATACACAAAAAAGATAGATATGCGTATATTTCATTGTCTGGTCATGGAGAATAATTCTTAGCGATAAGTATCACAATATGCATCTCAATCTATAATACCCTAGAAAAGATAATAGACAAGTGCTTATTCAGCATGCTAAATTATAAATATGCATTTTGTGAAATGAAGTTAATTTATTATCAAGACACTACCATAGACCTACCACCATCAATTAATTGTTGAAACAGACACTCCAACGATCTGCCATCAGCAAGTAATTAACAAAACAATATAATACAAACAACTTTCAAGAGTAGCGGTTCGCCCAAGAATTGCAGATTGGATTTTGAAAAACTTACCCTAGTACATAGTTATCAAAGGTACCAGAATTACAATTTAATACGCTAGACGCGCGCTTCGTCTATCTAAGACTCATCGGTGACGCTCAGATCAAAAAGTATCTTAGTTAGTTATTAACAAAGGTAAAGACAAATGTTACCAGTAAAAACTAGCTGAGAAAAGCACGTGTAATACTGATATAGCAGATGTCAGAACAGCAAAATGATCTAAAACTATGTCAGTCATTTCGTGAAATGATCTGGAGAACAATGCTATGCAAACTTCATAACAAGGCAGAAAAATCGAAATTTGTTTTGTCATCTTACTAATCGATAACATTCAATACTCCGCAATAATATAAATGAACTTTGTATTATAAAATGAACTTTCCATTACATTATTTTTATTAAGATTATAATCGTTCACTAACATGTCTACAAGTTGTTTGAGCACGAATAAAAATGCTTGATTGCAAAAATAAACAACAGAATGACCACTTAATTTATCAATCAGTAGATATCATAAAGTATATTTTGAGAAAATCATGAGCTTGTGCAAAATATTGACAGGAATTTTCATAAGTGTAGATATATAAATAAACATTATGTTATTAATCAACATAAGAGTTAATACCGATAAAGGTTGCACTTTGTAAATACAGCTGTTTCTGACAACACGCCTCTTTTGGGGAGAAATTGAATATTCATAGAAAATTAATTTTGTTTACATACTGGTTCCCAGTTATGCTCTCTGTGTTCCATATCGCAGAGACAGAACTTGGGAATGTTACCAGTAAATAAACACGTGCATATTGTTTACAATGAAATCTGTGGTAACCTTTCATTCGAGGTAGGGGTAGTTAAGAAAATTAGTGTAAGTTTAAACTCTGAGAAGTTCAGGGCATATAAACGTTAAAAATATGCCGCACAGCCCTATTTTTTGACCTTTGAAAAAAATTGTGGAGCAAATGAACTTTCAATTCTAGGATAAGATTTTTTTCAAAACTTCATAGTAAAAGTGGAACAGTTTTAGCCGTAAAAGGAGTTCCTATGAGAAATTGCATTGTCAATATTTACAGAAATGCAACCTAAAGACAATTATATTTAAAGACCTTACAACAGTGTTTAATTTGGTAATAAATAAAATCATCAAAATATGCTTAGTACAAATTGCGCCGACTTTTAGTTTAGTTAAATTATTGTTGTGAATCTTAATTGCTAGCTGAACCTTATACGGACACTTTGCTTGATAAAAAAGAAAGGCGACAAATACTAAGGTTTCAAACTCTAAGTTAAACAAAATAAACTGACAATGACATGGCAAACAAAAACGACTAACAACAGTAACCAGAACACAAATATAAAGACTGAGCAACACTAACCCTACCAAAATATACAGGTTATCGCAGATGCTTCGAAAGGGTACGCAAATTATAGTCCTACATAATATGTCTAATTACATAAAATATTGACTCTGAAACAATCCGTTAATGAAATTTATTCATCAGCAATTACTCATATCTTGTTAACTTTGAAAAGGAACCCGTGGGAATCACAGCGTTCTCCATACCTGTATCTAATAAAAGAGCCTATATATTTTTGTATCCTTATCATATAGTTCTACCATCAATAGTCATATTATGTTAATCTTTTTTCAGTAAGATAAATGAGCCGTTGTGTAGTGGTTAGTGCATCGGACTACTAACACAAGGGTTCCTGGTTTGAATCACGATCCAGGAAGAAAATTTCAGGGATGGAATTTCCGGCTCTCTCATGACACTATTTGTGAGTATGGTCTTAAGAAACGATGATAGTCCGTCATTGTAATTCAGAATCTAAATCAGCAGTATGCAATTTATAAAATGCACAAAAAAATCGCAACTGTTTAGTTAGTATATTGAGCAAAATTGAGCGCCCCAGGTATGAAAAAACACACTGTTTCATTAGGACATAATGTTCTGCTCGCGTTATCATATGTATATGTTCAGTGAGCTGTGAAATAGTTCTGCTCGCGTTATCATATGTATATGTTCAGTGAGCTGTGAAATATAGGTCAAAACTTTTATTTGGTATTGTAAATAGTAATCTTCATAGTGTGTACATAGTTTTAAGTTGATGTGAAAACACACACTACCCTCAACCAAACTTTATTTTGATAACCTTCCCGAAAGCAGAATGATATAGAGGGATGAATGGATAAATGGATGAATGGATTAATGGATGGACGGAGTCACTGACACATAGACCGACAAACATATGCATAAAAACCTACTATTTTCGTAGATGGGCCATACTAAATTGAGCAGAAACATGCAAAGAACTGTCATCAAAATCAAATTATCAAAATAGCAAATAGAACCATTCAGATATCAAAAAATCACCAATGACTGTGAAACGTACATATAACGGTAGCGGGGTGAAACTAAACTTTTTTTTTTAAAGATTTCTCTGCAATTTTGCTATATACTTTTGTTCATACTAAGGTTAAATATACCCCCTCACTGTCACTCTCCTGCATAAATTGCTAAAGGTAGCTTCGTTAGATTTAGAATAAACTTTTGGAATTTTTTGTAACTAATTGTCTACGACTTTATTTGGTTGTCGAACTACTTTATTGAGAACAGTACTAGTTGATCTTATGTAGATGAAACCCACTTTGACGCAGCAAGTTCTAAACCTTGTATTCTTGATAAAAAAATATTTATATGTGTTTTCATCAGTTTATCTATAGATATCATTTCTATATGCCTGTTTATAAGTGTATTATATATCATTTAGCTTTTGGTTTTGTTCCTTTTTTATTTGTTGTACTAATTGACTCTCTTTGTTTGGAGTTTGTTGAAAAATTCTGTATATAGTTATCAGTTATATAGGTACCAGGATTATAATTTAGTACGCCAGACGCGCGTTTCGTTTATTATTGACGTTTTATCAGGGGACATAGTGTATACATTTTTATCAATAAGGTTAAAAACAATTAACGGCGGAATAATTTCATCAAGTCAATTTCTTGGCAAACTGCTGATTATCAAGGATCAAAAAACTTTTCGCAGTGCTCTGAGCACAAAAATCATGCTTAAAACAAGAAATCCAGCATTTTAATTGGTTTATTTTAGAGCATGAGTACAAAAAACTGACCCGAAAATTTATCTCTTCAAGGCCTGATCTACGTTAACTTTCAAATACAATTTTTGACTCACCTTTATGGGATGCCGCCGATTTTTGGATGATCTCCTTCTATGTTGTTTAGGGTATGTCCCACCTCTTGATGTGACGTCAGTAACGCTAACACTTCGATTCTTACTTCCGGTGAAAACTTCTGTACACCGTCTGCTATTTTCACTTTCATTGTTATATCCGGTACTTTTATTGTTCATAAAGCTGTAAGCAATACTTGTCATCTTAAAAACAAGACCTTCACCAAAGGTTAACATAATACGCAACAGCCTCTTGAAAATCCCAAGAGATGCATTTCCGTTCTCTTCATCAATCCGTAATTTCAGAAAACATTTCATCAAAATAGTACCGATTCAGATCCGTGTTTCTTAAAATTCAAAATAGAAAGATTTTAACGCATTATATTTTATGCGACCTTTGATGTGATGATTTTATTGAAGAAAACGTGCATGAATATAAGTTTTCTTCCACTTACGCTAACAGTAACACATGTACATAATAAAAAAACTACGTTATGCATTTCATCACTTCATACTGCATGAATTTTTGGCAATCAAACATCAATCAAAACGGAAATTATAAATTCAAAACAAGCTTCTCTCTTGTGAATAAGTACAATGGTTCGCTTTGTTCTGTAGACAAAAACAATACTCCTATGTAGAAAATAGTGCTATTCAAATAAACACAATTAAATTATAAAAATTTCACTTGTTATTTTTTATTGGAATATTTTAAAAATTTAATAATTACATGAAAAGCTATTTTCACATTTGTATAATAAAAATAAATCGGTAACAGTTTTCCAATATGCTATTATTTGAATCTCTTCAAATCCCGCGAGATGATAGATAAATCTGACAACTGAAGAAGTCGGCAATAAATATGATCAGTTCCAATTACGAACGATTTGATAAATTTTTATATATATCCAATTCAACATATATTGGTATGACAATTATAATCTCCTTGTTCTAATTCTTATTTATGATGCAATGACATGTAATGGTTAACATATAGTTCTATAAGTAAGTCTTACGAATTCCCTGCTTATTACATCTATAGTGTAAACCTTCATGGTAAGATAGCTATTTGTCTAGATTGTTTAGTGTAAATAATATTATCAAGAAGATGTTTTTCCTTTCACTTTTCGTTTGTTGATATAGCCAGCTACTAAAATAGATTGTACACATTTCACCTTTATCTACATCAGTAAAACATTCGAATCATCGGCAGTTTATTATGATTGAAATATCATTTGTTGTGTATTAATTACAAAAATTCTTTTCTTTGAACTTTGCACCTGAGGATAAGTATGATTGTGTGCGTCGACAATCAATTATTTGATGAGTTAATTATCAACCTTCTGGCGCCTCACAAACAAAAGGTTTTATATAGATCATAACGAAACATGAGATCAAAACAGAAAAAAAAGTTTATAGTCGCGATCGTCTGCGTTAACGACTACGAGTTAATTGCCATCGCGCGTGCCTATAACGTGCTACGTGTCGTCTCGTGCGTAGCATTACATCTATTTTATAATATATTTGACGAATCGTTAAATGATAACGGGTTATCGGTTATGATTATGACGTCCACCCAACATCACCAGACAAACAATCACATCATATGAATGTCAATATACGTTTATTATTAAATGCGTAACCGATTTATCTCTTCTATTATCATGTTGTATAACATCAAGGATCATTCAGTGATACGTTAAGCAAATCGATTAGTGATATAATGATTGAATAGGGTTATCAGTTATGTTTATAAACATCCACCCAACATCACCAGACACACCATGGGAAGGTCAATATACGTTTATTGTATTCATAACCGATTTATCTGTAAATAAACTCATCATAGATACCAGGACTAAATTTAGTATACGCCAGACGCGCGTTTCGTCTACAAAAGACTCATCAGTGACGCTCTAATCTAAAAAAGTTAATAAGGCAAAATACAGAGCGAAGTTGAAGAGCATTTAGGACCAAAATTCATTACAGTTTTGCCAAATACAGCTAAGGTAATTTATACCTGAGGTAGAAAAGCCTTAGTATTTCAAAAAATTTAAAAATATGTAAACAGTAAATTTATAAATATAACCATATCAATGACAATTTATGTCAGCACAAAAAGTGCTGACTACTGGGCTTGTGATACCCTCGGGGAAATAAATCTCCACCAGCAGTGGCATCGAACCAGTGGTTGTAAATAAACTCCTCATAGATACCAGGACTAAATTTAGTATACGCCAGACGAGTGTTTCGTCTACAAAAGACTCATCAGTGACGCTTGAATCTAAAAAAGTTAAAAAGTAAGTATATGGCTGAACTCTGAAGAAAATACACAATTCTTTTATCATGTTGTATTACTCAAAGATCTATCAGGGATACTTATAGCATATCGATGAGCAGGCGCGGATCCAGCCATTTTAAAAGGGGGTTCCCAACCCAGAGTGAAAGGGGGGGGGGGGGGGTTCCAACTATATGCTCCCATTCAAATGCATTGATCGGCCAAAAAAAAGGGGATTCCAACCCCCGGACCCCCCCCCCCCCTCTGGATCCGCCACTGTTGATGAGTATATGATGAATATATGATTTAATAATGGTATCAATGTTGATTAAAGACATACACCCAACATCATTAGACAAACAATCACATAACATCAAGGTCAACATACGTGTATTTTATTCGTAACCGAATTATCTGTTTGACTAGCTGTATAAATAAAGGCAACAGTAGTATACCGCTGTTCAAAACTCATAAATCCATGGACAAAAAACAAAATCAGGGTAACAAACTAAAACCGAGGGAAACGCATTAAATATAAGAGGAGAACAACAACACAACACTAAAATGTAACACACACAGAAACGGACCAAGCATCAGACAAAATCCCACGAGAATAACAAATATAACATCAAAACCAAATACATGAATTTGGGATAGACAAGTACCGTGACACGTCTTATCGAAATGTGAAATTACACTCACAAATAAGAGAAAACAAACGTCGCAACGTTAAAATGTAACACACACAGAAACGAACAATAATGTAACAATGGCCATATTCCTGACTTGGTACAGGACATTTTTAAAGGAAAAAATGGTGGGTTGAACCTGGTTTTGTGGCATGCCAAACCTCGATGTATTGTATGACTCAATGATTAATCAGTGATAGTTATATCAAATCGTAAAACAATAACACGATTGAATAGGGTTATCAATGTTGATCATAGGCATTCACCCAACATCACCTGAAACACAAACACCTCGCGTGAAGGTCAATGTATGTTTATTGTATTGTTAATTGATTTCCTGCTGTATAACATCAAAGATCATTAGGGATCTGAGTCAGGTATACTTATAGAAAAGTGTTGATTTATTACATGATTGAATAGGGTTATCAATTATGATTTTAGACATTATCCCAACATCCATTTATAGTTTTAACCGATTTATCTGTACAGTAAGTATATGGGTCATTTTCCAAAAATGTCGAATTTTGAAATTGAAAAATTTGTTAAAAGTTATTTATTCAAACAACCCTCTACATAAGCAAATCAAAACAAACAATATTTTAAGAACAACATATTAAATGATGCAATATTAATGATGTCATACAAGAATATTTTGAAACATTTTTTGATCGGTTGTACAATATTTTGTCTCTCCTGTTACCATTTTCAAAACAAACTTTGGGCTATTAAGAAAAGGTTTAGATCAAATGTTAAGCTTGTTTTACGTAGCCAATTAGATCGCTTTCAAGAGAATAAACTTCTATATATATTCATTCTGCAAAATAATAGATTATTTGCCAATTTTCCAGGTTGTACTGAAAAATACCTCAAAAATTGGTTTTCAAAGGTTGTAAAAATTACCACCAGAAATGCAAGTCTAAGATAGCAATTTATATTGTTCGGCATTGTTTCACCCTTTCAAATAAACCCAACATCAGGTAGATCCCCCTATAAGTTAGTTTA
Source organism: Mytilus edulis (assembly GCF_963676685.1). Classification (NCBI taxonomy): domain Eukaryota; kingdom Metazoa; phylum Mollusca; class Bivalvia; order Mytilida; family Mytilidae; genus Mytilus; species Mytilus edulis. The sequence continues at coordinate 5,997,128 of NC_092357.1, read as the reverse complement.
TTTTTCTCTTTATTTCATTGATAACAGGAACGTACGTTTCTGATATATAACTATATAAAAGTCTATCCTGTTACCTTTTTGTCTATTCTGTTACCGATATCAATATTGATCCTGCAAATGCTTAATTGGGAAGATTAAGACGTTATAACCTTAAGATGAGTTCAAACAACGAAATATTTCATTCGTTTTGCACATATATGTTAAGATAAAAAAAATTAACGACGTTTTTGTCTACGAATGTCTATCCTGTTACTGTAACCATAGCAACCATAGCAACAGGATAGACATAACAGGATAGAAAAATTTCTTCGTTTTTGATTGCTGTTGTGAAATTATTACTCCCTTTGGTAAAGTGATTATGGTTTTCTATTGTGAATTTGGTTTCCTACACGTTATTGAACTTTTTACAACTTCAAGCATACTGTTGGTGTAATTAATAAAAATTGTAGGTAACAGCATAGACATGAAAAAAAAGTACACTCCATTTATTTTCACTAAATGTCTTGAAATTTCGTTTCTTTACACTGTTGTTCAGGCAACGTGACGTTTTAAATGTAAAGATTACTTTGCACTTTTGAAATAAACACTGACCGATTCAATATTCATAGGGGGAACAATATCACGGCTGATTTAAGTAGTTGTAACAGGATGGACATGAACCTCCCGTACGCTGATTGAATTTAGTTTGTAGATAATATATTACATACAATAATAAAGAAGCTACGATTGGTTGTTAGAGTAATATTAAACATTCTTAAAAAGTCCCTTTTGTAGATATAAAGGCGATCAGAAAATCGGGAAAACAATCGTTTGAAATGTGTTGTTTTTCTGACACTGTACGCACACAAATACCCCCAAAATCGGACTTAAATACAGTTTAATCTTATCAAAACAAATGTAAGATGTGATTATTATTATTGTTCTGAATCATAAATCCGACACGCTTTCATTTAAACCATTGCAACTGAAATTCCCATTAGAAATTTAAAAAAAACCTGGGTGTACTGAAAATACCCATATAGTTAAACTCTGGATAGAAGAGACCAAATAAATTATGGATTGAATATTTAGCAAATAAAAGTGGTCTGGAAAGAGGGGCTTTATTTCTGTGTTCTTTAATTCCTTATGGCATTGTTCTCCATTCTATATTTTTCGTCCATAAATATGTTTTCAGAATATTTACGCACCCAGTTACATATTTGCTTCAGTTGACAGCTCATTGTTCTTCCTCGTGGAAACCCCAGAACCCCATACCGTGTTGAAAGACTAGCAGTTATGTCCAGTGCTAAGAAAACAAAAATTTCAAAACCACGAAGAGGTTTTATATTGAAACAAGTTTTACTGATAGGTTGTCAGTCAGAATTAGAATTTTACAGGATTAATCGTGTCGTCCCCCCAAGGCATATATCACTTGAAAGGTTTTCGATTGAATATAAGGTATCTAATTCATTTTCTCTCACCGCTTAATTATGAAAGCAATATTAAATACAATCTTTCTTATTTCAAACATCAATTTGACAATTAGGGTCTTAAAAAGCGTAATGTGTGAGAATTGAACACAATTGTATGGCAGCCATCTTGAAAATAGACGCCATATTGAAATTTCGAAGTGGGTCTACAGCTTATATCTTTTGGAGCACCCAGAACTACTAGCATGCGAAATGTTGTGCTGTTATCACAAATCCCATAATTTTGCCACCAACCTACAGGACTGTATATACCAAAGAGATGCGTATCGTCATTTTATGGTTGAGATGTGTTTTTGTTAAGACTGTTTATAATATTTGCAATGTTTAAATCCAATTGACTTGAAAGTCATTTGATTCTATAACTTCAGAAATTGCATGTAACAATTATTGTAACAGTATAGCAAATAACCTCATCATAGATACCAGGACTAAATTTTATATATACGTCAGACTCGCGTTTCGTCTAAAAAAAAAGACTCATCAGTGGCGCTCGAATCCAAAAAAGTTTTAAAAAAATAGAAAAAAAAAAAAGAAAAAAAAAGCCAACCCACATTGTATTAATAAACGGCAATTATATTTGGATGCTACGATGTTTATATTAACGTAACCAGTGTTCAATATTTACTTGTAAGAGAACTAAACAATGATAAGCACTGCCGATATTTGTTACAACTAGGTAAACTTAATAATCTTATCTGTCAAAAAACAGGAATTTGATTTTGAGATATCCAATATATTTGTATCTTGTTTACACAACTATAAAAAACATTTAACTTATTTTTATCATTTTTGTTTATATTTAGTTCAAACTACATCAATTATAAAATAACAAAAATATATGTGTCAATACTTTACTGAAACCCAATACAGAAATATAATGATGATGTATGACAAATGATGGATTGAATAGTATTTTTACAACCCTCACTTCTTACGTTGCCTTGTTAATGCATCCTCCTCTTTTCAAAGTCCTAGGTCCGCATTTTGAAGTAAACGCTATTATCGGTTGGATGAAAAAAAAACTGGAATTGCAATTTGAAAATTTAAAATGAGGCTAGTCCATAGTAAAAAGTAAAATCGCAAAAATACAGAACTCCGAGGAAAATTCAAAACGGAAAGTCCCTAATCAGAATCAAAAGTTCAAACACATCAAACGAATGGACAACAACTGTCATATTGCCATCCACAAAGTCAAAGCAAAACCGGACTGGAATCGGTTGCTTAGGAATGGTAAACAATATGTGTGTGAGTTGCATGTTGCGGTTGTTCGTATCATTTAATGAAAAGCGAATAAAATAAATGAATAGTCAGATAACATTTGCTTTATATGTTTGAGCAAAAATATGTCATGTCAGATCATCATTCTCTTTCCCCGCTGTGCTATATCTATATACATTTTGAACCGCAATTCAAATATCATTTCTCTTACATTGTATAGCCCTGGTCTCTGGAAATTAGATTATGTAGATAATTAAAAAGAAAAAAAAAGAAAAAAAAAGTAATTATCATTTTTACGCGTCAGAATTGCTTTTTTTGGGATTTAGCTTCACCAGGAGGGCCCAAACCTAAAGTAGAAAGCCAAGAAGTATATAAGACCTAGTATATGACCAATGCTATATTATGGGTAACTCAATGAAATGCTAGTTCCTTTTAATCCGTCTCTCATAATTCTTTTTAGAATGGCATCAATAATCTTAACAAGTTTTACATTTATAATGTGAAATGTGGTTACTGTATTATTGATGGTGAGACGTTGATAAATTATCATATTGTAATGTTTTGTATTGTAAGTAATATTTTTGAACAGACATACTTAGAAACTTTTCCCTTTTCCTCACAAACCTATAAATTGTACCAATTAACGAATTCTCGAATGTTATGACTCTTAATAACATTAATTTAAACATAAATAACACAAGCATCACAAATGTTGATCAAACGTATTCAGCTAACATGCATCCTTCTGTCTTTAAGTGCGATAAATCTAAACATTAAGCAATTTATAGCTAAAACTATCCCATTTAACAACTGCGTTTATCATTATCGCAGAGTTAAACTTAAATGAACTTTTAACTTTTTCTATTTCTAATATTCAAGGTCATAATTTATGTTTTCTAATATTCAAGGTCATAATTTCGGTTAAATTTTCAGAAACACGTTTGGTTAATTTCTGTTGTAAGAATCTGGGACAAATATTTAAAGTTATATAGATTCTTCAGGATCATTAAAACATAGAACATATATATTCTATGTTAAAAATGTGAAGACTTGTTCGCACTGTCCATTTTGAAACTGAGTAACGAATCTCCGTAACTAAGCTATAAATTTAAAGCGCTTAAAAAAATTCACACAAGTCTATTTCTATTTTCATACCTATTTTGATTTATGAAACTTATTTTAACCATATATCATAAGGCAATGCCAGAGAGCACCAGACATGACTTTTCAACAAACAAAATAATGTGGTCAAAATATATTTCACCCTTTCAGTATAAAATTATTTTGAAAGATTACAATCGCACGCACTAGTCTGTAATATTGAAATGTCTATGGTATTTTTAGTTCCGATAAATGTATCATGGCCGATAAAATATTCATGAAATACTATACACGACTGGTGAATATAATAACTTTTTATACGTCCTCCGGCACTTATTTTTCCATGAACCCTCGGAACATGACAACTAAAATACTTATATCGTGAAATAACTGATAAATGACTATTTAATTATGCATGAACAGTGATACAGAACTGTATTAACATGGTATATTGTTTTTATATTTTGGATAATTTAATAAAGTATAAAGGACTAAGGTCATTTAGTTTAGTTTAGTCTGGCTATATATATATGTTAAATTGAACTTTTGATTTTCAAATGATTATATTGTAAAAGAAAGGCAAAAGCTATCAGAGGAACTTCCAAACACATCAGTAAAAAGTAATATGACACCGCCAATGTTAAAAAAACAAAACAAAAAACAAGCAGACAAACATTACAACTGTACACCAAACACTCCGGAAGAATAAAAAGATACTGCTCCACATGTAGCACCTGCTGTCGATACATTTATTTTCGTGGGTACCAATTTTTGTGAATTAAGGAAAAATAGCATATTCGTAGATACATACATCTAATTTCGTGGTTTTGCTGAAGTCTGCATAAAAAAATATAGAAAATGTGTCATCCGTTTAACATTTAATCTCGTGGTTCACCTGTACCAACAAAATGCACGAAAATTGGTATCCAACGAAAAATAATGAATCCACAGTAGTAGGCTAAAAGGGAAAAACGGGCACTAGCATTAAAAATTGGAGATAATTATTTGATTTTCTGTTAAATCTCGATTCAGTTTATTCAGAAAATGTTTACATAGTTAGCAGAAACATCCGTTATACTGCAAACTTTTCAATGAAATGTTTTGGACGCAAAACAAACATTTGGTAGTTTATTTGAAGTATTGAAATTACGAAAACCATCAATCAAATAATCAAATTATCAGAGGATCAGTTGAGACTCTTCCAAAACGGAAATTGGTGAACATAGATTTTAACTACTAAATCTAGAAAGATATAGTTTGAAGATGATTGAAACGGAAGCTTAATACCTTGTTTTTACTACGGGACAAGAAAAAGGATAAAGCATGTTTAGCCGTGTATATTTGAAATCTTTAGACTACAGTTCCTGTACAAGATAATATAAAGTAAAAAATAATACATTATAAGAACTTGAGGATGGTATCATGTGTCCTCATTTGCAGTCAGCAATAGGTGCATATAGTTTATCAAGGGAGAAGACGACTACAAAATAACTGAAAAATTACGAAAATGCAAAAAAAGGTAAACGTTATCTCAATCAGGAAACTAACGATTGAAGAATCCCTTAGGTGCTTTAGTTCCTGCCCCATCTGTTCTGTTCTGTTCTGTTCTGGTTTAGAAAATCCCTCCTTCAAAGGAGCACTCCGCACAATGACGAATAAATGTTTATATATATATATATATATATACCTAAAAAGACATACTAGGTACGCCTCGTGAGATGAGGGTTGGTTACTGTCAAAGACCCTTACGCTTGCTTGGCTGAAGGTTTTTATTTATACGAGTTCGTAGTCCATGTAGAGCAAAGCAAAGCTTCCTCGTTATGTATTCTACATCGTGTTAGCTGTGCTCATTTCAAGTTAACATGTATGGTCACAATCGAAGAACAGTGGAACAGAATGTGTGTGCAAAAAGAGGGACATAAACGTTGTCACCTTAAATCTATTATAAGACCTTGGTTTCAGAATTAGTAACTTGAAAATACTTTCCACTTGATTATTTAAATAATTAGTTATTAAAAATTGTAATAACTACAAGTCATTTATTCAATACTTTACTTTCGAACTCCTTACAGTATGAAGAAAAACGGTTGTCTTGCTTAGAATACTGTTGTAAATATGCGAATAAATATGACGTTATTCGTGGTTACCTCTTTTATTGTTTTACTGACACTGACACGGATTTGTTATAACATGAGCAACACAACGGGTGCCACATGTGGAGCAGGATCTGCTTACCCTTCCAGAGCACCTGAGATCACCCCTAGTTTTTGGTGATGTTCGTGTTGCTTATTCTTTAGTTTTCAATGTTGTGTCATGTGTACTATTGTTTTTTTGTCCTTTTAATTTTTAGCCATGGCTTTGTCAGTTTGTTTTTGATTTATGAGTTGACTGTCCCTTTGGTATCTTTCGTCCGTCTGATTTGACAACTGTTTTCTATCGTTTGATGTGTTTAAGCTTGTGAATTTCCTTTGGGTAAGGGACTTTCAGATTTGAATTTTCTTTGGAGTTCGGTAAAGTTTTATTATGTTATTATTTATCATAATCGAATTACTTGTTTTCATTGTAAGGTTGGACGACATGAGGTTGAACCAGGATTTTGTTATAAAAGGGGCGTTCTTGTCCTTAATGGTAGTTATATTGCTGATCACAGCTAAGAGAATTTCATTTGACTAAGTTATGCAATAAAAAAAAATGGGTTTTTCTATCGATGGGGATCGAATGTTCTATACGCTTCTTGGATCCACAACTTGCGTAGTGTATAGGACCGTTATTGATTATGATACCACCCATTTAAAAAAAAGTTCAAAGGAACATCTTCCAAAAAAGTACGGGCAATAAACTCTCGTGTAAGTCTCGTGTAAGTTTATTTCGGTATTATGAATATCGACGATACGATCCATTGGCGGATCCAGGTGAGGGTACCGGGGGTTGAATCCCCCACGATACATTGGCGGATCCAGGGGGAGGGTTCCGGGGGTTGAATCCCCCACGATACATTGGCGGATCCAAGGGGAGGGTTCCGGGGGTTGAATCCCCCACGATCCATTGGCGGATCCAGGGGAGGGTTCCGGGGGTTGAATCCCCCACGATACATTGGCGGATCCAGGGGGAGGGTTCCGGGGGTTGAATCCCCCAGGATACATTGGCGGATCCAGGGGAGGGTACCGGGGGTTGAATCCCCCACGATACATTGGCGAATCCAGGGGGAGGGTTCCGGGGGTTGAATCCCCCACGATACATTGGCGGATCCAGGGGGAGGGTTCCGGGGGTTGAATCCCCCACGATCCATTGGCGGATCCAGGGGAGGGTTCCGGGGTTGAATCCCCCACGATACATTGGCGGATCCAGGGGGAGGGTTCCGGGGGTTGAATCCCCCATGATACATTGGCGGATCCAGGGGAGGGTACCGGGGGTTGAATCCCCCACGATACATTGGCGGATCCAGGGGGAGGGTTCCGGGGGTTGAATCCCCCACGATCCATTGGCGGATCCAGGGGAGGGTTCCGGGGGTTGAATCCCCCACGATACATTGGCGGATCCAGGGGGAGGGTTCCGGGGGTTGGAACCCCCTTTTTTTGGACGATCAATTGCATTTGAATGGGGACATATAATTGGAACTCCCCCCTTTGTCCTGGGCTTAGAACCCCCCCCCCCTTTTAAAATGGCTGGATCCGCCCCTGCGATCAACTGCAGCTTCTTATTAAGAATCAAATGTTGACGTTCAAATGATCTTCAAAAGAAAAAAGTTGGTATTTAAAGCATCGTTGCGCAAATATATCAACTATTTAAAAATTTTAATAGTGTAGTAGCAATCCGTCTTAACAGACCAAATAGTGTAATTTCTTAAAAGAGTAAATGAAAGCATAGAACATCATTAATAACTACTTCGTATTTCTACACTGCAATTGTATTCAACTTTATTAATATAAAATAAGGAGATATGTATAAATGCCAATGATAAAACTAGCCACCAGAGACCAAGGGGTGGTGATGTATATAACTGCAGGTCACTGTACGCCTTCAACAATGAGGAAAATTATAAAAATATAGTCAGTTACCTACAAGGCATTGGAATGACAATTGTTAAAATCTATTTTTGAAAAAAAACTATATACAATTGTATACTTTTGCTTTCGAAATTGAAGATATATTTCACAGTAATAAACAATCTATTTTATCAATGCAATCGAAATATGTATTTGTTATATTGATAGTAACGTGTTTCCATCCATGAAAATTAGTTCCGTATTTTCATAAAATGCTGATTTATTTCTTTTATTTCAAATAATTTGTAAAAGTCGAACAATTTAAATTAGACTACGGTAACGGTCTACAATGTTGTAATTTATAATAGATTAAGAATAATGAAAATATCTCATATTTAATAACCCATTCAGTCGAACGTTAAAGAGAAAAAATAAACTTTTTTGAAATTTAACAAAAGAAGTAATAAGGTAACAAAGTCATTGTTTAATTGTTTTACAATATATGTTATTTAATCACGCCAATATCGACGACCTATTTAAAACAAAAACGGTGTGTAATTTTAACTAGGTGTTAGACGTAAATGAATTAACAAAAATGTAAAGAATAGTTCTTATTCCTTGTTAACCGTTTTAAAGTATACTTTGTATATATATTATAGTTTTCAATAATGGGATTTGACAAGTAAACAAAGCAATTTTGATGGCCGCAGAATGAGTTTTTGTTGCAGTGTAGCTTTTGGATAAATAACGTGTTGATGTTTCGATGTATTGGTGCTTTTCGCCTTAAAAATGACACTTCTCAACTTTTTGCCGATTACTTTACTCTTTTCTTGTCTTATTTTGGATTTTTCTGCAGTTAATTGTCTACATATGCCAGATTCATACAAATCTAACCATCAAGGTACAGTTATTTTTTGTACTTGTAGTTAATTTGAAAAAAAACAGTTGATTTATATATGTCACTCTATGTTTTTTTTTTTTTAAATATACGTACATTGTATTGCACAATTAGTGTTTAAAAGTAGAAGAAACGCACAAACGGACATCAGCAATTGTGGGTTACAAATGCACAATCCATCAGTTGGATTGGAAATCTTAATGACTAGAGAGTGTACCACTATCTGCATGTTAAAGATCCCCTCCCCGTAACAATCTTTCAATTCTCGTGAGTGGCCGACCTGTCCCAGGACTAAGTTCTGACCTATCTCAAACGTTCTGCCCTCGAATCTTTTCAACCACCTCTTACATATTCAAAGTATTGTTTAAGGTGTTCTCGTCTCGAACATGCATAAACTATTTTCCACTGAGCCTTTTTAACAAACAACATTCAGTTAATCGTAATATATGCGTAAACATTAAAACACTACCATGAGTGCGTATGAATTACTTTTCTGAACTCGAATAAATAATGATCCCTCTACCCGTCAATGTCCTTAATAGGTTAAGTGATCGTACTGAAGGGAATATCACGACTGGATTATTCAATGTACATCTTACTTATTTGACTTCCAAGAGAGGGGGGGTTCGCACAGTACTAAAAAATTGAGAACAGGAAAATGCACAATTTCATTGTCTAACGTAAATTATAAGGTTACAACAGCGCAATTATTCGTAATGCATTTTCCATAGTGTACCACTAGTGTTCCGTATTTTTTTTTCTCGAAGACTACACAAACTAGCGGAAAACGGGTGGCAGTTCATGTTACTAGAAATGCCAGTGTTGCATTACAACAACAAAAAATATAGAGTCATGCGGCTCAAATTGCCTTAAACTGCAGTTGAAAAAAATCGTCTACTTTTTTCGCTTAATGAAAAAGGCATATTTTTAATGGCTCCGACGTGCAGAAATTGAAGATATTTTCTATACTTCGTAAAATGTGAATATGATTTTCGGCAATTTTTAAACCTAATTGGATAAGCTTTCGATTAAATGTAATTCCAATCCTGTACCAAACAATCAGAAGCCGTATAGGATTCTATTCTGAGTACCATCTTGGGGTAAAACACGTGAACACTTGCCGGTTAAATGTAAACAAATAATTGCGCTCTTGTAACCATAATGCCTTCAAAACAGTCTAGGGTTATCTTTCTTATTCCTTATTCTCTATTCGGTATGTGTCTGACGCACTTTTCTCTCTCCCCATTTTTTAGCTCACCTAGCCCAAAGGGCCAAGTGAGCTTTTCTCATCACTTGGCGTCCAGCGTCCGTCATCGTCCGTCGTTAACTTTTACAAAAATCTCCTCTGAAAGTACTGGGCCAAATTTAACCACAGTCATCATTGGTGTATCTAGTTTAAAGAATGTGTCCGGTAACCTGGCCAACCAACAAAGGCGGCTGCCATGGCTAAAAATAGAACATAGGGATAAAATGTAGACTTTGGCTTATAACTCTGAAACCGAAGCATTTAGAGCAAATCTAACATGGGGTGAAATTGTTTATCAAGTGAAGATCTATCTGCCCTTAAATTTTCAGACTAATCGGACATTTAGTTGGTGCACAAGAATTGGCATTTTTAAGGAAATTTTACCGTTTTGGGTTATTATCTTAAATATTATCATAGAGGGAGATAAACTGTAAACAGCAATAATGTTCAGCAAAGTAAGATCTACAAATAGGTCGACAATAATGGTAAGTTGAAGCCTTAAGGTGTTATTGCCCTTTATAATCTTTTTACAATTTTTTCCCTAAATTTTTGTAATCTTTTACAAAAATCTTCTCCTCTGAAACTAATAGGCCAAATTTAACCAAACTTGGCCACACTTATCATTGAGGTTTCTTGTTTTACTAATGTTTGAGGGGACCCAGCCAACCAACCAAGATGACCGCCATGGCTAAAAATAGATTTGGCTTATAACTCTTAAACCGAAGCATTTAGAGCAAATCTGAAAGGATTTAAATGTTTATCAAGTCAAGATCTGTAGGCCCTTTAATTTTCAGACTAATCGGACCAGCGGTTGTTGGGTTGCTGCCCATGAATTGGCAATTTTAAGAAAGTTTTGCCGTTTTTTGGTTATTATCTTGAATATTATTCTAGAAAGAGATAAATTGTTTAGGCTAGGGCAATAATGTTCAGCAAATCAAGATTCACGCATTGCTTTATTAAGTATCATTTTAAAATCCAAATCAAATATATAATTCATTTTAACGAGGCGTAGAATTATAACTTTTTTCAATGCCTAAAATTGAGAATTGAAATTGAATTGTTTACATGTCCCTTTGGGATTTTAGGTATCATCACTGCAATCACTTGTACTTATTTAAATGTCGGAGATGATTTTTCTTTCTTTTTCAGCTTATGTATCCTTTTCATTTTTTTCTGATGCTTCTATACGAGCAAAACGATCAACCGTTCCTAGTCTACCACTCAAACTGTCACCTAGATTCGTATTCAAGGATGAACTGGTAAATCTTGATCTCGTCACAAACACAAAGCTGTTAGCACTGCCACCTATCCATAGAAACATTAATGGGAAGATCATAAAAGACGCAGGAATAACTAAAGTACGTTTTCACTTTTTCAATTGCTCACTTAGTATGCATTACGATACTATAAGAGCAGAGGCCGCAGTGCTCGAGTGGTTTGAGAAATTGATTCATTTTCGATTCTGGTTGATATATAAAAAAAAAGAAGATGTGGTATGATTGCCCATGAGACAACTGTCCACAAGAGACCAAAATGACACAAACATTAACAACTATAGGTCAACGTGCGGCCTTCAACAATAAGCAAAGCCTATACCACATAGTCAGCTATAAAAGGCCCCGAAATGACAATGTAAAACAATTCAAACGAGAAAACTAACGGCCTTATTTGTGTAAAAACAATTAACGGAAAACAAATATGTAACACATAAACAAACGACAACCACTGAATTACAGGCTCCTGACTTGGGACAGGCACTTACATACATAAAGTAAATTAATGGCGGTGATAGTTGCATCAATGGCAATTATACCACGTGTTCTATTGATATACACTGCTTATATGTCGGTGGCTCGATTATGTCACCATTTGTTTTGTATAGGATTATGTACCAGTTCTATTTTAAAAATTGTCTATACTAATGAGGTTGTAATAAATGGACATAATTTTTACCAACAACTACTTCCGCATGCTACTTTTCAGGCTATGGAATATTTTGAAAACACGGAAATAAAGTATGATTGCCAATGAGACCAATAATCCACGATATTTCAAATGAAAAAAACACTTATAGGCCACCAAATGGCCTTCAACAATGAACAATTGCATACCGTATATTTGGCTAGTAAAGGCCCCTATAGGAGACATATGAAACAATTTAAAGTATAAATCTAACGACTAAATGTATAAAATTAACATAAATTACTATAACCAAATATGATACACATGAACCAACAAAAACCACTGAATAAACGGAACCTGCCATGAAACAAGAATGTGGCTTGGTTAAACATGTTTGTGAGTGCTTAATTAACCTCTTACCTGCAACAGTGTTTTTAGAGCACGGAACATACGTTTTTTAAAGAAAAAAATGAACAGATGTCTCCAAAGAATCATTTTACAAATTTTATTACCTTTTCTAAAATTATAAATAAAAGTTTTGTCTTAGATGTTTATTCCGTATAAATTTTAGAAAATACTAATCAAATAGTTTGAAATTGCATTCTATTTAAAATTTCTCGGTTTCCTGTTTTCGGAGACTTGATAAAAATCTTAGATTTTTACTAAAAATGGGGTTTTATTTGTTATAACACTTGTCTATTTCCGTAAACAAATCATCATTGTTATCACTCTGTGGAATCATTGTCCGGTTTCCTATTCCTTTAAACGGAGATTTCATGATACACTATTAGGTTTTGTCTTTGATTAGTACTTCCTGGTCATGTTTTGTCAGTTTCCTTATAGAATCATGTTTGTGATGTTTCTACCTCTACTGCAATAAAAGATGCTGCTTCATCAGTAACATTAATATCACAGTATTCCAGTTTTCATTGATGTATTTATATGAATCAACTAGAGGTATTATGTCTTTTGGTTTGTGCGTCCGTTCGTTCGTCCGTCCAGCCGTCCTTTTTCCATCTGTCGCGCTCCAGCTTAAATTAAATTTTGACGAAGTTGAAATCCCATTAACTTGTCACTAAATACACATGTTCCCTATGATATAATCGTTCTAATTTAATGCCAAAGTAGAGTTTTGACCCCAATTTCACAGTCCACTGAACATCGAAAATGATAGTGCGAGTGGTGCATCTGTGTAATATGGACACTTATATATATAAAACGATGATCTTAACCATATATCATAAAGTATTAACACTTTTAACTCAGACTTTTAGTAAGACACTTGTGAATCTGTTATTCAGTGGTTGTCGTTTGTTGCTGTGTTCCTTATTTTATGTCGTTTGTTGCTGTGTTCCTTATTTTATGTCGTTTGTTGCTGTGTTCCTTATTTTGAACCAGGGGCGGATCCAGCCATTTTAAAAAGGGGGGTTCCTAACCCAGGACAAAAGGGGGGGGGGGGTTCCAATTACATGTCCCCATTCAAATGCATTGATCGTCCCAAAAAAAGGGGGGTTCCAACTTCCCGGAACCCCCCTCTGGATCCGCGCCTGCGAACATAATGGGGACTTTCCTTTTTGAATTTTCCTTGGAGTTCAATATTTTTGTGATTTTTCTTTTCAGTTCGAGGCCTGGTATAACTGCCTATTAGGTATTGGCTTTGGTCATTGTACAGTGAGCTATAGTTGTTAATTTCTGTGGCATTTGGTCTCTTGTGGAGAGTTGTCTCTTTGGCAATCATACCACATCTTCTTCTCATGTTTAATAATGCAATTTTATTGATATTTAAGCCTTTTCTACATAGATTGACTGAACAATAAGCCGCCAGTCACTTATTAAAAATGCACGCATTTCCAGGGATGAATACGAAAGCAATATTTTTTTTTTACAAAATTAACTGTTGACACAGATATGTGTCTAGCCTTTATGTCATTTTGATTTTATAATCATGCAAACTTTGAATCAAAATGAGGCAACTTGCAAAACACACAGCTTCATTGAACAATGACAAAAGCGACAGGAACAACTTATCACCATGGACATGAGATTATTCATACTAAGCAGACAACACTTTGCTCTCATTCTAAAGACTGTGATATGCTTGGGGAAACGTAGCAAATACAACATACTTGCATGGAATAAGTCTGCTTGACTTTCAAATGTCTATGTAAAGTTATTTTGGCTCACGCATGCATGGACAAAGTCTGTTGTGTTAGTCCGCGCGTATGGACTAAGTTAACGTTAGTTGCATGCATGGAATAAGCTTAATTCGCAAGTTTTCATGTTTGCATAATATGAAAAGGTTTAGGCATACTATCAAATGTTTGCAATTTATTTCTTAAGGTGGGTTATAATGCACATTATGTCGTAAAATCTGAATAAAAAAGAAAAAAAAATGATGCGTGTAGTAACATGAAATTAAAAAACAATCTAACATCATGGAAATTAAGTGGAAAGAAGAAATGTAGTTTTTCTAAACTTGATGTTGATTTCCAGTCTTTTTTAATATCTTGTTAACAGCAAGTATTCTAGCATGTTTTATTTACTGTCTTAAAGTTGCATTTTTTTAATTGTGTTCTTGTAGTTACAAGCAACTGAAAGATATTATCAAGATCTGAACAGAGGCGCATCATTTCATGTCGAATGCCGGGATCCATGTATCGATTATTTTATGGTAAGATTAGTCCAATTGTTAGGGACCTACCATTTGATATTAAGGGGATGGGCGCGCTATGATGAAACAATTTGCCCTGCATTTGTATTTTAATTGTAATCTCTGTCCTGATTTGTATTTTAATTGTCATCTCTGTCCTGTATTTGTATTTTAATTGTAATATGTGTCCTGTATTTGTATTTTAATTGTAATCTGTGTCCTGTATTTGTATTTTAATTGTAATATGTGGTTCCTGTATTTGCATTTTAATTGTAATCTGTGTCCTGTATTTGTATTTTAATTGTAATCTGTCCCGTATTTGTATTTTAATTGTTATCTCTTTCCTGTATTTGTATTTTAGTTGTAATCTGTGTCCTGTATTTGTATTTTAATTGTAATCTCTGTCCTGTATTTGTATTTTAATTGTTATCTCTGTCCTGTATTTGTATTTTAGTTGTAATCTCTGTCCTGTATTTGTATTTTAATTGTAATCTCTGTCCTGTATTTGTATTTTAATTGTAATCTGTGTCCTGTATTTGTATTTTAATTGTAATCTCTGTCCTGCCTTTGTATTTTAAATGTAATCTCTGTCCTGTATTTGTATTTTAATTGTAATATCTGTCCCGTATTTGTATTTTAATTGTAATCTCTGTCCTGTATTTGTATTTGAATTGTTATCTCTGTCCTGTATTTGTATTTAAGTTGTTATCTCTGTCTTGTATTTGTATTTTAATTGTTATCTCTGACCTGTATTTGTTTTAATTGTAATATCTGTCCCGTATTTGTATTTTAATTGTAATCTCTGTCCTGTATTTGTATTTTAATTGTTATCTCTGTCCCGTATTTGTATTTTAATTGTTATCTCTGTCCTGTATTTGTATTTTAATTGTAATCTCTGTCCTGTATTTGTACTTTAATTGTAGTCTCTGTCCTGTATTTGTATTCTAATTGTAATCTGTCCTGTATGTGTATTGTAATTGTAATATCTGTCCCGTATTTGTATTTTAATTGTAAGCTCTGTCCTGTATTTGTATTTTAATTGTAATTTCTGTCCTGTATTTGTATTTGAATTGTTATCTCTGTCCTGTATTTGTATTTAAGTTGTTATCTCTGTCTTGTATTTGTATTTTAATTGTTATCTCTGACCTGTATTTGTTTAATTGTAATATCTGTCCCGTATTTGTATTTTAATTGTAATTTCTGTCCTGTATTTGTATTTGAATTGTTATCTCTGTCCTGTATTTGTATTTGAGTTGTTATCTCTGTCTTGTATTTGTATTTTAATTGTTATCTCTGACCTGTATTTGTTTTAATTGTAATATCTGTCCCGTATTTGTATTTTAATTGTAATCTCTGTCCTGTATTTGTATTTTAATTGTAATCTGTCCTTTATTTGTATTTTAATTGTTATCTATGTCCTGTATTTGTATTTTAATTGTTATCTCTGTCCCGTATTTGTATTTTAATTGTAATCTCTGTCCCGTATTTGTATTTTAATTGTAATCTCTGTCCTGTATTTGTATTTTAATTGTAATTGTAATCTCCGTCCTGTATTTGTATTTTAATTGTAATCTCTGTCCTGTATTTGTCTTTTAATTGTAATCTCTGTCCTGTATTTGTCTTTTAATTTTAATCTCTGTCTTGTATTTGTATTTTATTTTAATTGTAATCTCTGTCCTGTATTTGTATTTTAATTGTAATCTTTGTCCTGTATTTGTATTTTAATTGTAATCTTTGTCCTGTATTTGTATTTTAATTGTAATCTTTGTCCTGTATTTGTATTTTAATTGTAATCTCTGTCCTGTATTTGTATTTTAATTGTAATCTTTGTCCTGTAATTGTATTTTAATTGTAATCTTTGTCCTGTATTTGTATTTTAATTGTAATCTCTGTACTTTATTTGTATTTTAATTGAAATCTTTGTCCTGTATTTGTATTTTAATTGTAATCTTTGTCCTGTATTTGTATTTTAATTGTAATCTTTGTCCTGTATTTGTATTTTAATTGAAATCTTTGTCCTGTATTTGTATTTTAATTGTAATCTTTGTCCTGTATTTGTATTTTAATTGTAATCTCTGTCCTGTATTTGTATTTTAATTGTAATCTCTGTCCTGTATTTGTATTTTAATTGTAATCTTTGTCCTGCATTTGTATTTTAATTGTAATCTCTGTCCTGTATTTGTCTTTTAATTGTAATGTCCTGTATTTGTATTTTAATTGTAATCTCTGTCCTGTATTTGTCTTTTAATTGTAATCTTTGTCCTGCATTTGTATTTTAATTGTAATCTCTGTCCTGTATTTGTCTTTTAATTGTAATGTCCTGTATTTGTATTTTAATCTCTGTCCTGTATTTGTATTTTAATTGTAATCTCTGTCCTGTATTTGTATTTTAATTGTAATCTCTGTCCTGTATTTGTATTTTAATTGTAATGTCTGTCCTGTATTTGTATTTTTCACTCTATTTGATCCTGCCTTTTATTAGTTTATCCTGACATTTTTTTTTAAAACATATTTGCCGAGTTGTCTATCCTGATTTTTTTCGTTCAAAACTCCCGACCTGCCTTTTTTTCAAAAGATCAGCCTAGAACCACCCCCTCCCCTTCCCCCCTCTGAAAATCAAACGGTATCTACCTTGAATATAAAGGTTAAACCTTTACTTACTTTGACGTATGAACCCAAAAAATCCCTTCGTCTTTCGCCCTTTCTATATATAATTGACCCGACCTTGGTTTATGAAAAGCAATGTATTTAAACTTTTACTATTATTTAAAGGGAATTATCTATGTTTAAATATAAGGGTAAACCCTCCATTTTCTTTGACGTATGCACTCAAGAAATCTCTTTCTGTTTCGCCCTTTCTAAGGATACTTGAGCCGACCCTAGTTTTTGAACTACTATGGATTTTTAAACTTTTACTATTATCTTAAGGGAATCATGCACAATGCATAATGACATATCATATTATTTGTTGACGGAGAGATAGTGATAAACTGAATAGTAAGATATTGATGTTTATCTAGTATGTAAAACAGGAAGTGAAGATAATCAGATAATTGTACCTGTGAGTTACCCAAGGTCAATATCTGTTAGAAAAAACTATTGGGAAATTTATAAAAAAGCACCATGCTGTTCGAATGTTTAAAATAGTTAAAACGAAAACATATTCGGAGATTATTATATAACATTCATATAAAAGTCGATTTTAAGTACCTGTAATGAAATGTTGTCCCGGATTTTGAAATGTATATGTTTGCTTTCGTAATATATTTAAATCTAAGTTGAAAAAAGGTTATAAAACTGAAAGATATCGAACGTATGCATTTCCGGATTTAACGATAGCAAGGACACTTTAAATCATATATTTTTTTGGTAAACTGAAGACCTATAAATGTTTGAAAGGGCTTGTTCTCATTAGAAACCAAAGTAGATAGAAAAAAAAATGCCCTTTCGAGATAGCTTAATCGACTCTGAATCATTTTGAGTGTTATCCTTAGCAATCCATAAACTTTACCATTGCGCATGCTTTATCCAGTGGTATCCGTTTTGTATCTGGAGCTCTCAATAACAGACAGGAAGTATAAATAATAAGATAATTATACCTGTTAGTTATCAGAAGTCAATATCACTTAGTAAAAACTACAGGGAAATTTCTCAAATTATGCATAATCCTGTTTGCTTAAAATATTAAATACAAAATTCAACGGTAAACATTGAATTGAATTTAACAAAAACTTAAAAGGAATATTGACACAAACACTCTATTTTGTTTTCTTTTATCTCAATTATATTTTAAACTTAAACACCATATTTACAAAACAGCATAATAAAAAATTTATAAAACATATATGGAATATTGACACAAGCACAATGTTGTATGTTTTGTTTTTTAAATATGTATTTGACTTGAACAGCATATTTACAAAACAGCATATAAAATATAAATATAAAGAATCTCATTTGTTTTCAGACTGGATCATTCACGCTGAGAGAAGAGACATATTTCGTATCTCCAATAAATACCATGAATAATACCACGAATAGAATCATTCACCAGATTACTAAACCAGATCCGTTAATGTCCTTTAATGATTTTATTGTACAAGGTATGTGCAGATAACTTTCCCTAAGATCATCAAAACCTTGTCACAAAAATACAGAACAAATATCTAGAAAGGAATATCTTATATCTTTATGATTAGGGCAGTATGTGGTACGGGTTTTACTCATTGTTACCTGGTTACATATAGTTGTTCATTTCTGTGTCATTTGGTCTCTTTTGGTCTCAATAGCATTCATACCACATCTTCCTGGTGACCCTTATGAAAAAGGGCAAATAAGCTAGAAAGAAGCACTATGTTGTTCTGTGGCAGCCTATCAATCTTATGACGTTGTTGTAAAATTGTTCACTTTACGTCATGTCTAGGAAGTACGATAGTTATATAATTATGGGACCATTAAATGTCTTTTCCTCATTGGTTGAAAGCATAAGGATTATTATATATTCACAACGAGAAAAAAATCATGAGATTTGGAACAGCTAACGTGTATTATAAATACTTATGTATCTATTCAATATCAATGCCGTTGGTTTATAACATCATGTCTTTGTTTTTTTGTGGCTACACCACATTTATCATAGGCAATCACACCTCATGGACGATTCTTGTTTTTCTTCCAACAACATTTCGTTGTAATTTTAAAAAGTTGATAAATTTAACATCTCTTCTACTAAAAGAAGTTAGAAACTGCCATAGCAGTCGATACATTTAGCACGAACACAAGGAGCAGCTAAATATCTTTCGCTAATAAAAGAAAATTAATAACTGAAATATCAAACCAACAGACATGACATTCACCCTCGGCCGTTGTCCTCGATGAGTATCATATCTCTGGGGTTAAAAATTATTGCATCAACCTCATCAAAATTTAACAATGGTATAATGTCCTGACAATGTACATGATGTAGAAAAAAACGTGACTGAGAGTAATATGACAATCGTTCGTTTTGTTTGCTATTCTTCTTGTTTTCTCTATAGTGTCATATACATTACTTAATCCCACTTATATAACACGCATATTGGGAATCGTAAACAATATCAATGTAACAAACAAACAATTATGAACCATTGAAATGTGTAAGATCTATTGTCATACGGATGAACATTAGATATATCTCGAGCTAAAAAACAATAAAATGTTTTGTAACATGAAAAATGTAAAATTAGGAAGAGCGTGAACATCTACAACTAATTCACGTTGTAACATCTAAAGTCGACTTAGAGACTACTAGGTTGACATATCAAATAAACACTTTTCCATTGTAATAAATAGTATTCCATATTTGTGATATCACGCTTATCAAACGTATAATCAAAGTCTCATTTCATTCATATCATAAGCATATCATGATCGAACATTAAGCAACGATTTACAATTATTGTTCTCAACAACAGTCTATGGTAAATATCTTGCAATATATGAAACTTAAGGCTGTGCAATATTTTTTCTGAATTGTAAAGTTTACCTCACCCGAACAAGAAAGTTGTCTTCAATATGTGTCGATGTTTAAATTAAGGAATACTAGTTGAGCTTCACTTTTGCCTTTTGTTGATGAACAGCCGATTTTCAAAATGTCATTTTCTCCAATGCATACACTACATGGAGCAATAAAGTTAAGCTGCAATGTTTTCTGGCACAATAACACATCTCCTTTCATAGATAAAACATGTATAGCATGATTGTTACAGTCAGTAATGACTATATGACCTTGAGAGGTCGTAGCTATTCCTTCAGGGTTAAATTTGTTCCATCCACCGTTCACATCTGGATTTCCTATATAACTCCATTTCACTGAGCCGTCATTATCAAGAACAGTAACTCTTCCAGAGTTATCGGCAGTGATAATGTCAGACACACAAATATCACCGTTAATATTCGTTGTTATACGGTACGGACACGTAAATAACCTGCGTTTGTCTTTGTCGTATTCAAAAGTAAATTTCACTTTTCTGTCCATACCAAGTTTTCTAATTCCTCTGCGAGATGTTTCTGTTATTGGAAAGGTTGGGGCATTTTCCTGGAATCCTACTAAAATATCGTTTTCTTTAGTGATATGAATTCCTAATGGAAGAAATGGTGATATATTTGACAACGCTTTTAATTGTCCTTTAGGAGTTAACATTTTAAGAATATTACTACTGTAAATAGACAATAAATATCCCTCATCATTAACCAGTTTCGCTATGTCGTACACTTTAACACCGGTCAATTCTTGAATTAAATCTATATTTTCATTGACTTTCACTTTTTGAAGTATTTTTTCTTGAGGATTATGGATCCAAAGAATATCCTCATTTTCTACTATTCCAACAACAGCAGGAAGTTCGGTAGTGACTACTTTAATGACGTCCATAGTGAAAGCAAGTTTTGTTCCTTTTTTGTCTATATTTTACATTATCCAACTGTTATATCCATAATCTACTGTAATATATATATATATATACGACTCCGTTATCTAAGTTGCACTTGATGTAATATATGGGTTTTAAATTTTTGAATTTAAATTTAAATTTAACGACAAGCTTAACATGACCTTGTACCGTGTTCGATCCCGCTATATACTGAGCAACAGGACGTATAAAACATTGATTTAAAATAGTTTTCATTTCCGAGATTCATCAAAACTGAAACTGATTAACATAATAAACAGAAACCAAATGGTAAAATAAAAATATCTAGAGTATTCATCAAATTTGTTATAATTATATACATGTATTATATTAATTATCTATCATTATGTCGTTATGACTTACTGAATCAGCTATTAATAATAATAGTCATATTCAGACTAGAAATTTGAAACGCCGATTTTATTTGTACAATATCATATCTCCACGATCAATAACAGGAAAAGATAGATAATAAGGAAATGTATCAGCTTTATTTCTGAGAAATTTATCTTTTAATCTTTATTATCCAGTTCAGTATTGATGCCATTTATACAACGTCCAGCGGTAAATATGTCATGCATAATCAGGATTTAAACATGATGGTAGAATACGATATTGGTATTCTGTGTCATTGTACCAATAAACTCATCATAGATACCAGGACTAAATTTTGTATAAACGCTAGACGCGCGTTTCGTCTACAAAAGACTCATCAGTGACGCTCGAATCCCAAAAAAGTTAAAAATGCCGAACAAAGTACGAAGTTGAAGAGCATTGAGGACCAAAATTCCAATAGTACTTTTACTTCAATTTCTCTTCTTCTAATTGTACCTGAACTTTCCTCTACTGAATGTACATATACACGTGCATTTCAATTTTCGGTCATTTTATAACAAATTGTTCAGGAAATTGACGCTGAATAAATTTCAGGTTTCGTTTGTCTGATCTCACTTTGGATGAATGTGATCAATCAATCAATCAATTAATTAATTCATCTGTCAATCAGGTAACTAATTAATCAATCGATCAAGTAATTAATTAATTTAACAAATCAATGAATCAGCTATTTTATCAATTAGTCAATAAGTCAATCATTTCATAATCATTCAACAACTGAATCATTATTATTTCTCCCGCCTTCACAAATGCAATGTGGATTATATCTTCATCGCATACGATAGTATAAACATGGCACTTAGTATACAATGTTTATTTATAGCAACCAATTGATCTTACAATGGTAAATCTTTGATTTACAACATGCAATAATTTATATTTATTTTCACCACTACACCATTGTTGGTTGACATGCAAAGAATTTTAATGACCCATAAATAAGTTATGCAACGTTTCTTTTAAAAGTGGATTTTGAAAAGAATTTAAACAGGTAATCATATCTGTTGTGGTATACTAATTTTAAATGTATAAATGAAATGATTGAGGATTAAATAGATCGTCAAAAGTTAAAAAAGATTAAAAGTGAATG
This sequence comes from Mytilus edulis, assembly GCF_963676685.1. Taxonomy (NCBI): domain Eukaryota; kingdom Metazoa; phylum Mollusca; class Bivalvia; order Mytilida; family Mytilidae; genus Mytilus; species Mytilus edulis. The sequence continues at coordinate 5,974,723 of NC_092357.1, read as the reverse complement.
ATAAACATGTGTAACAAAGGGTGTTTGGTCTACTTTAATCATTTATTATTAATAAACGAATGCGTTGATTATATATGAAAACCTTGAACGAGTCTATGTCGAGAGTGCACGTATGTGATTACGTTGCAAATTAGAAAGTTGGAAAACCATAGGGTAAAAAATCGCATAGAAAACCACAGGGTAATATAACATAGAAAACCATAGGGTAAAAATCACATAGAAAACCATAGCGTTAAATTAACATAGAAAACCATAGGGTAAAAATCACATAGAAAACCATAGGGTAAAAATCACATAGAAAACCATAGGGTAAAAATCACATAGATAACCATAGGGTAAAAATCACATAGATAACCATAAGGTAAAAATCACATAGAAAACCATAGGGTAAAAGCACATAGATAACCATAGGGTAAAAATCACATAGAAAACCATAGGGTAAAAATCACATAGAAAACCATAGGGTAAAAATGACATAGAAAACCATAGGGTAAAAATCACGTAGAAAACCATAGTGTTAAATTAACATAGAAAACCATATGGTAAAAATCACATAGAAAACCATAGGGTAAAAATCACATAGAAAACCATAGGGTAAAAATCACATAGAAAACCATAGGGTAGAAATCACATAGATAACCATAGGGTAAAAATCACATAGATAACCATAAGGTAAAAATCACATAGAAAACCATAGGGTAAAATCACATAGAAAACCATAGGGTAAAAATCACATAGAAACCCATAGGGTAAAAATCACATAGAAAACCATAGGGTAAAAATCACATAGATAACCATAAGGTAAAAATCACATAGAAAACCATAGGGTAAAAATCACATAGAAAACCATAAGTTAAAAATCACATAGAAAACCATAGGGTAAAAATCACATAGAAAACCATAGGGTAAAAATCACATAGATAACCATAGGGTAAAATTCACATAGAAAACCATAGTGTTAAATTCACATAGAAAACCATAGTGTTAAATTCACATAGAAATCCATAGGGTTAAATTCACATAGAAAACCATAGGGTTAAATTCACATAGAAAACGATAGGGTTAAATTCACATAGAAAACCATAGTGTTAAATTCACATAGAAAACCATAGTGTTAAATTTACATAGAAAACCATAGGGTAAAAAAATCACATAGAAAACCATAGGGTTAAATTTACATAGAAAACCATAGGGTTAAATTCACATAGAAAACCATAGGGTAAAAATCACATAGAAAACCATAGGGTAAAAATCACATAGAAAACCATAGGGTAAAAATCACATAGAAAACCATAGGGTAAAAATCACATAGAAAACCATAGGGTAAAAATCACATAGAAAACCATAAGGAAAAATATAAAAAAAAAACATAGGGTAAAAAGCCAAAAAGAAAACCATAGGGTAAAAATCACATAGAAAACCATAGGGAAAAATATAAAAAAAACATAGGGTAAAAAGCCAAAAAGAAAACCATAGGGTAGAAATCACATGGAAAACGGTAGGGTGAAAATCAAATAGAAAACTATAGGGTAAGAAATAAAAAAGAAAACCATAGGGTAAAAATCACACAGAAAAGCATTTACGGAAATAAATAAAATATCCAAATCTTTGATAATATGAAATAGGGTTGCTGTTCCCACATTTCCTTTTATACATATTGAAATGAATTGCATATTAATAAGTTAATGTGCCTTTTTATTGAATTAAAATGCACGAACATATCGAAAAGAGAAGCATCGCGAAATATAAACTTAGATGTAATTGAAATTGAAGCAATGTTCTGCTTAATCTAATCAAAATTAGTTCTTGTACTTGCGCCTCGTTGTTAATATGACGCTCGCGACAAATCAAGGAGCAAGTGCGAAGAACTTCTTATACTTAGATTGTGTTCTGCTTCAAAATCTACAACAATCGCAAGAGATATCTTAACATTGCCGCTTGTCAAAAACAATCAATAATAGATGGTCGTTATGATTTTTTGAAAATACAGATAACAGGTATTGGCAATAATAAAACATCTTCTTTTGTATATATTCCTACTATGTAAGATCTCGCCACAAACACACATTTAAAACACGAATATAGTGTACAGGATAACAACAGTCGTACATTGTTTGGTAATCGAAGGTTTATTATACTGGACTTAAGAAACGATCAATTTTAAGATTAAACTTCATATCAATTCCTCAGATTCGTGTTACCTGACATATTCTTACAAGCAGCTTTCCATTCATTATAGGTAATGTTTCTTACAATAGTCAAACAGACAGTAACCAAAGGTTCAAAAGACAAACATTTAGATATGCCATAGAAATATTTCTAGTCATAGATTATTCAGTTTTTAAATTGTAAGTATTTATGAGAGTATATAAAAAGTACGTTTGCTATATATTTGTTAAAAATATCATTAACAGACATTATTTTTTTCTATGTGACCTAAATGTACCTTTATTCATACGGTTATATGAATGATAATTGAAACGGTAAAATGAGTCGGAGAGACAACTCGACCAAAGAGCAAAAAAAAAAAAAAAAACCAAGGCAAACAATAGTTCCTCAATAGTTCCTCTACACAGCGCGAAATTCACGCTCCCGGATGCAGGCTGCAGCTGGCCCATAAACTACAAATTATATGTATAGTTGTTCCATCATTGCTCATGGTATTTTGAGCATGAAAACTGTTTTTGTTTTTCTGCATTCAGCAGTTTCTTCGTGGTCTTGTATATTAATAGATCACATCTGAAATCATCTAAGTTAAGAATAGATATTAGAATAAAACTGTGGAACTATTAGGGATATTGTTATGTGCTTTTTTCCCCCTTTTTCCTTCTTATTTTGTTTTATTGGATGTTAGTGATAGATCTTTGATAGATTACTCTATATAAACCGTAAATGCATGTCACACCGAAATATCGGCTACACGGGATTGAATCATATGACATTCGACAGGCATATCTAAAATACCCCCCAAAAGATTAAAGATTAATACATATATAAACTTATCATAGATACCAGGATTGAAATTTAGTATTAACGCCAACCGCGCGGTTCGTCTACAAAAGACTCATCAGTGAATTAAAAAAAAAATGTAAAAAAGGCCAAATAAAGTACATTATATTGTTGAATTGTAAAACTTTTTATCATGGTTTTCTTTTTCAGTTGGATGGACGAGAGTGAACAGAATAAAACAATTGCTATGGATAGAATTAACACATATTATGCATTCATGATTAATGGGGTAAGATAATAAACTAACATGATTGGGCAGCAACCATTTTGTCTGAAAGTCTGACTGACTACCCACGAGAGAAGTCGCTTTAAAACCAAACGGGTCTTAGCTTTATTATCAAGCGAGACATTGTTTTTAAACTAAACGATACTTAGATTTATAGTTTTGGGACCTTATTGGTTTGTTTGATAGTGAGATGCAACGAATTGCATAAGTTGTTTACTAGATATAAACATCAAATACAAAAACTAATGAAATAACTGATTCTTGGAGTGAAAATAGAAAAGAATTTATAACAATTAGGCAATCATCAGTTGTGGACAGACTGACAACATTATGGCAATAACAGGCACATAACTGTCCAAACCATTATATATACAAGACATGATTTAGAATCACTTACCTTACCGAAAAAAAATTAGGCTAAATACATTTATGGTAACCGCTGAAGGCCCTACGATTGTTTTTAGCTTTCGTGGTTAGCTGTTTCATTACCACATTATATCACATCTCCTCATTTTTTTTTTATTGTTTATGTATCATATATCTAAAATTGAGAATGGAAACGGGGAATGTGTCAAAGAGACAACAACCCGACCATAGAAAAAACAACAGCAGAAGGTCACTAACAGGTCTTCAATGTAGCGAGACATTCCCGCACACGGAGGCGTCCTTCAGCTGGCCCCCTAAACAAATATATACTAGTTCAGTGATAATGAACGCCCTACTAATTTCCGAAATCTACATTTTTTTAATTAACCTGATCTTTTAATGGGTGTCATATTTGAATATTTTTTTTTCTATTTCAGGTAGACATACGGTATAACAATTTACCAAACGCACCCTTTTCAATAGGTTTGACATATATTGGTATCTATATCTCCGAGGTAAGTACAACAAAATCAACTAGATACATATTATTTCACTTCTTTTGATATAATATTTTTTGTTAAATCCAATGATATTTTTGAAAATTTAGGTCACACATCTTAGAACGCATTATATATAAAAAAGAAGATGTGGTATGATTGCCAATGAGACAACTATCCACAAAAGACCAAAATGACACAGACATTAATAACTATAGGTAACCGTACGGCCTTCAACAATGAGCAAAGCCAATACCGCATAGTCAGCTATAAAAGGCCCCGATAAGACAATGTAAAACAATTCAAACGAGAAAACTAATGGACTTATTTTTGTAAATAAAAATGAACGAAAAACAAATATGTAACGTGCAAACAAATGACAACCACTGAATTACAGGCTCCTGATTTGGGACAGGCACATACATAAATAATGTGGCGGGGTTAAACATGTTAACGGGATCCCTACCCTCTCCCTAACCTGGGACAGTGGTATAACAGTACAACATAAGAACGAACTATAACAATCAGTTGAAAAAGGCTTAACTCATCAGATGGACAAAAATACAAGTGGACGTGGCCCGGTACTTATACATCCCGACACAAAAAGACACAATGAACAGATATGAGAGTACTCGCAGTTATCTGACAGCTAGTTCAAAGCCACTAACAACTAATAAAAAAAATCATGCAACTAATTATGTTCTTTTTCAACTTCTGCGTTTATTTCGCTCATCGGTATTGATATTTTCCCCCTCTCTTTGTGAGTATACACAATACACACAAAGGATGACAAGAATTAAAGATGACAAACATTTCAACAGAACACGTCAACCAACACGTCAAAACTAAACTCTGCTTGAAAATAATATGCGCATACACGAAGACAGCAACACCAAACAGCACATGGTCCAACTTTGTATTAAATGTCTTGAGTTTCAAACAGTTTAACGCGAGAACAAACCTCCCCTTTTGCCTTTACAATATTTTTTAAATGTTTCATAAAATAAATCTTAATTAGCAGTGGCGGATCCAGCCATTTTAAAAGGGGGGGGTCCCTAACCCAGAGTAAAGGGGGGGGGGGGGGTTCCAACTATATGCTCCCATTCAAATGCATTGATCGGCCAAAAAAAGGGGGAGGTTCCAACCCCCGGAACCCCCCCCCCCCCCCCCCCCCCCTTCCTGGATCCGTCACTGCTTAATTAGTTATCTATATTTTACTTTACTTTAAACATATTTTATTTCAAAAAATCATGTACATGGCATACACATATAAATACAGTGATAACATATTACAAAAGGATTCGGAAACAAGGTTTCCCTTATATTAATCCGTCTCCCTGTAGAAAAAAGAT